>NC_087202.1:52769355-52771855 GCF_015104395.2 Macrobrachium nipponense | reverse complement strand
GGTTGTGAAAAAAAAAAAAAAAAACTCCGCGTCTTTATTACAGAAGAAGAGTCAACCATTTTCTTGCAGTGACCGAAGTTGATCACTTGCTAAGCCTGAAGGCAGTGATTGACAACAACACATGCCAGGTGTCCCAAAGTACGTATGGTGCCGAGATGCACATAAATTCTTTGATAAACTAGACCTGAAGGATTGATCTAGGAGATAGGGAAGATGATAGAGTGGAAAGATGCAATGTTAATACGAAAGATGAATGAAAACGGCAAGGCAGTAATACGATGTGTTACGGGAGTAAAATTGAAATAACGGAAAATATAAGACAAAGTAAAATATATGGCCCAAAGTTATGCATCATAATGACACATAGAGTGGATGAGATAAGCAGAAAGAACGTAACGACCATGAGAAATATAGAAATAGAGGCCCTGCCGATGACATAATGTTCGCCACCAGCAGGAAAAAATAAATAAGTCATCAAAGAATCAGTATTGCAAGGATATTATTTTATTAATTAATATATGCTAAGAACAAATTACTAGATATGCTAATCTAGTAGTACAGGATTTGTATTTATGGCATAACTTAGATGAGTAACCAGTATTTGAGTGTGATGGGCCACTTGGCTCCACCCCTCACAACCATCTAGGCTGCTTATAGAAAGTATTTCAATTTGTTATATTTCTTATATTATAGAATATTTATTATATTATTTCCGAAACAATTTGTGTAAATTATGTGAAATGAAATGCAGTGAAATGTGTGCATCGGCGCTTTAACATAATGATGGTGAGGTATAAAGTATGCAGGTGTTGCAAAACCGTATACTATTAACATATTATTGAGTGCCTCAAATTATTTGGTAAGTCTTTAGACCTGGTCAACTCGGTCACGTCTTAGCTAACCATCCCCCACCCACTACCGCCATCCCCCCTAACCCCACCCTCCGGCTAACACTTGCTGCCTTGCTCACTCACTCCGCCTCTATTCATTGCTTGCTAATATCCAACAGATGTTGGTGTTCCCCCTCCAAGCTATTAAAAAAACCCACAACTTTCGATATCTCCTGTTCATTAGTCTTACATAGCCATATTTTTATTTTTTGTAATAAAATCATTGTAAACCTCTGGGAAAAAAAAGTCGTATGAAATACTGTCATCTGAGTATTATTTTATCTTCCAAAACACATCCATCAGAACAATCTCATAATAACTGTAAGACATTAGAATCCCGAATATGAGGAGGTGCGGGATAGAAGGATATTTATAACAAGGTGGGGGTCAAAGGTGATATGGACAGGTGACATTGGGTGACCTTAATTTAAGTCTTGACGGGTTCGCTTATCAACATTTATAAGCTAATGATAGTAATACTTTTACTGACAGCAGTTAATATCAATGATTCTGAGTCGCCATCACGACTGGCACATAACGTTATAGGGTTACTGAGATCATCTTTGTATATCTGGTTAATGTCTGTAACTATCGTTTACGTTATGAATCCTGGTTTTCACACGAGGTAACGTCCCACACACAGGCATGGACGAGCTGTATATAACGCCAGTGGTCTTGACAGTCGTGTTTGCAGCCTTTGAGGTATATAGTATATGGTTAACAGAGTTGCTTTTGTTTGCTGCCGCCATCCCTACAAACGTTGCAATAGATAAGTATATAATACATAGATCATAGTGCACAACATTGTTAGAACAGTTATTCCAAACGCATAGTTAAACACAATGACCTCGACTAACACCTACCTAAGTTTAGATAATCGTAATTACCAAATAAACCTCCACAAAGGCCGTAAACACGACTTTCAAGACCACTGGCGTTATATAGCCTACTGCTCGTCCATGGCTGTGTGTGGCACGTTACCTCGTGTGAAAACCAGGATTCATGACGTAAACAAAAGTTACAGACATTAACCAGATATACAAAGATGATCTCAGTAACCCTATAACGTTATGTGCCAGTCGTGATGGCGACTTAGAATCATTGATATTAACTGCTATCAATAAAGGTATTACTATCATTACCTTATAAATGTTAATAAGCGAACCCGTCAAGACTTAAATTAAAGTCACCCAATGCCACCTGTCCCCCATCACCTTTAACCCCCACCTTGTTATAAATATCCTTCTACCCCCGCAAAAAAAAAAACATAACAAACATCTTATTTAAATAATCAATCAAGCAATCAAGGCGATAGAAGACGGAGGACAGAATGAGAGAGAGAGAGAGAGAGAGAGAGAGAGAGAGAGAGAGAGATAATACAGCTGCTTATAAGATAATTAAAAAGGATACTTTTATCTGAATAATAGTAATATAAGTAGTCAGTTCCAACAATATCTAAGGCATTTTTTTTTTTTAGAAAATGTGATAACAATTAAAAACAATACGATGTGATAAGATTTCATAATAATTATTTTCCAAAAAATATATGATATGTTTTTTAAAGCAGAAGGTCTCAAGTATATCCGTAAGATTAATAACTAAACAGGAAT
>NC_087202.1:52716855-52761855 GCF_015104395.2 Macrobrachium nipponense | reverse complement strand
TCCTTCTTTTGCGTCATTTATCTCAAAGTTACGAGATGGAGTTAATACAAGCTTGGGAACAGTATGTAAAGAGATGACGAATTATTTGCTATTCCACTGAAAGTGTTAATATTTCGTATATTGTCCTGTAGGAATTAATTTTAGCTGGTACCTTGAGGGAAACCTGACCTTCAAGGTCTAGGCTACTGTTTCGGAACTTGTGCGTGATGTAGACCAGGTTATGCATGGAAACGATTCACCTAGTTTATTTAGTCCATTATCAGACCAGTCTGTTGCTGAATTACAAGTTTTTCTTGCTTAGCCAATCGTATCAAAATTAGGTTAGCCTACCTCTGAAATACCTAGTAGGCTAGGTAGTATGACTAGGGTTATCCTAGTCTACTAGAAACAACCTGGCTTAACCACTTCCTGGATCATTTATTGCAGTGAAACATTTCATCTTACTATTGCATTTAGCTATTTTTGGTTGTTACCTAGGTGTAAACATCAATAGCATCTTGATGTATAGTGCTAGGCTATTAGCTCTGTACATTTTGTCTTACTAGGTATAGGCTACATAGTAGATTTTAGTCTTTTAAAATGCAGTCTCAAATACCTAGGGTAAACAGCCGCATGGACTGACGGTAATTCTTCAGAAGCAATCCGCACTGGATATTAAAATAAATAATCACCTACATGGAAAGAGCATGTGAAAAGCAATATAAAAAGTATAGTCATTATATGAGAGATTGAACGGGGTGGAATTAAATGAGCTTGATAAGTTTTTACCTCGAATTTTTCCTAAGTCGGGAGAGGTGTTTCCTCTACGGTAATGTTTACTTTTAATGAGCCCTCTAACTTACTTTCTTACGGAAACAAAAGCAGTTCCAGTTACTCATTATTGGCTGAGAGGTGTGACATCGTTATGACGTCATGGGTTTCATAACCAATTACGAACGACTTTAGTCGAAAACTAAGTTTCACTAGCATTTCAGCGGAGTAATAAAGTTAGCTGTCCAGTGTCCACTGGTATCCTTGTTTGACTGAATACTCGAAAAATGAAGCAAAAACCGGCATTTTGTCTTCCTGTAGCTATGGCAGAGGTAGTGGCTGGCCCTTCTGGCATTAATTTTGACAGAGACCTTCGATTTCCTACCGATTGTTTGCAGTGCAATGTGGGTTACGGTGAATTTTATCATTATTTGTCTAGTGGTGGTGGTAAAGAAGTTGTGATTGAATATGCTCAGAGACATAATTTAATTCTTCAGCCAAAAAAAACTGCGAGTGTTGTGGAGCTATTTGTCGGATCGACTACAACAGGAACGCCTTAGGGTGTGATCGCTCTGTAGTGACGAAAGGACGTCGGCGTAAGCGATGCGACACCCAAATCTATCTGCCACGGTAAGTAGCCTTACTGTAAACCCTGTGGGTAGCGCGCGCAGCGCAACATTACCTCTTGCCGTACATGCCATGCTTGCCAAGAATCTTTAAATTTGCGGATAAGGCGCGAAGCGCCGTTCCGCTACGGCCTTACTGACAGCACACACAAATCGATGGTCGCCGATATTTAGTCGCTCCTTACTTTGTTTGTTGTTGTTTTGGTATCGCCGCCATATTGGCTTTGGTGTTCTTCCGCCGATTCCGGTCGGCGGTCGAGTGGGCCCGCGAATCAGTAGGTGCTCCTAATTATTATTATTGCTGCAAAGCACTCCTTTCTGGTTGTTTTGCGTAAGAAAATAAGTTAGAGGGCTCATTAAAAGTAAACATTACCGTAGAGGAAACACCTCTCCCGACTTAGGAAAATTCGAGGTAAAAACTTATCAAGCTCATTTAATTCCACCCCGTTCAATCTCTCATATAATGACTATGCTTTTTATATTGCTTTTCACATGCTCTTTCCATGTAGGTGATTATTTATTTTAATATCCAGTGCGGACTGCTTCTGAAGAATTACCGGACTGACCAACTCACTGACTACCACGGCTAGGCCACCCTCCGAAAAAGTACTTTTAACACGTCCTGACACCGAAGATGGTCATCAGTCATGAATTGTTGGTGGTGATAACAGGAGCTCAAGACCTCTACTCTCCTTTCAAAGTCAGTATTTTCTCCAAAGTTAGAAATTAAGGTCATATTTTAAGATTTAAACTGAGGGTAATGAAAAGGGTGGCCAACACAGTGCCCACAACCCCAAAACGCTTTCGAAGTTTTTACTTACAACTCCAAATATTTAGAAGATTGACGCTATCTCGATGTTTGCGGAGTCGCTTGTGTCAACAACTTCCCATTTCCTTTGCTAAATCCGCACACCACTTGTACCTATAGACACTGGGGCACTTTCATCACAAAAATCGTAACTCCGACCTCTTACCAGCACTTATTCGTACTTATTCAAGGGGACTACGGCATTCTTTGCGGCGTTTTGCGCTCTTCAATTGTTTATCAGTGTTGTCAATTGGCATGTGTTTACCCTCCAAACTGGGTATAGGACTTACACAAAATCGGGGAAATAAGTGAAATTAGTGTATCTATTTGTAGTATATACACATATTACAGCAGTTTTATCATTACTGCATTACTATGACAACTAGAATTTATGGAAACAGCTTGTAAATGCATCGGCGTATGTGTGAAGCTCTACTAGATTAGCAATGTTGAGTCTTTTTGCCGTCATCTGCTCGTACTTCAGAAATATCTGTAATTTTTCGGGGTTAATTTGGTTGCAAAAAAAGGAAAATAGACATGAATTAAATAAACATTTTGAAGTAAAGTTAAACCAAATAATGAGTAAAGTAAACAATTAAGCGAATAAAGCTTTGCACCTCATAAACATGTAGTCGTCTGCTACTCGTAACTGTGTTTGCGGAGTGAGTGCTTAGGAACCAGGAACAGCAATGTGGTTCAAGTGCAATGTGGAGTGAATTAAGACCAAAATGTGTATAATTACAATTTAATAAGCACTGTGGAGTTTCAGCTGTGATGGCAGTAAGGATAAAACCACCGATTACAAGGTAAAAATGAATTCAGTTCAAACCATTACTTTCACTAATATAGGCAACAAAATGTTGTTTTATTGTGCTAATTACAACTGCAATCTTGAGTAAGATCAATAAACATTACATATATACACTAACATTGTTCAAATGAGTGCTGGGAAAGATGGTGGATTGTCCATGGGTAGACCGGCCAGCTACGCGATTGCCGCCATATTGGATTTCAAAACTGCCTTGAAAACATATTTTACGAAGAGCTCACATGCTTATTTTGGTTCATATGGGGCTTTCATATATCACATTATGTTGACGAAACTTCAATCTTTTGAATGGTATGCTTAAAGTTGTAATTGTATTCTTGTTTCACCAATTAAATATCGAGTGAATAAGGCCTGGCCAGCACGATGACGATGGATCGTCCGCGGTTGTTTACCCTAGTACGGATGCATCAGGATAAAAAATTAGTTAACTCAGGCTCTGCTGTGCTATTCAGTGATAAAGTAAAAGTAAATAAGAGGCAAAAGATTCCTCTCTCTCCGTTGTAGGGAGAATGTTGAAAATTTGTCTAAAGATAACTTGTCTAGCTAAATTAATAATAATAATAAAGGAAAAAACATTTCAGCAATACGTTTGTAACAGACATTCTTTTGACTTGAAAACTTGTTGGCCACAGCCCCTAAACCGGAGTGATAGCCTAAAGAGGGATTTTATTTGTAGTTTTTGTTTCTGAGTGTTGTCAATTGACTTCAAAACCTGCAGGCTACAGGTCCGGTCCAAATTTATTCTGGTTAGGCTATACTAGCCAAATGGAGAGAGCAAGTTACATTCATAAAGTAACCCTACTCATTTGTATACAAGTATAAGTACTATACCTGTATATACCTAGTTATATAGCCTAGAATTGATACTAGGTAGTATGCAGTAGAATTTTTATACCTAGCTGAAAATAGTTTTTCATTTATTGCTCATAAAATGCTAAAAATAAGAGACTGGTAGTGCTGCCAGGATGATGGTAAGTTGGTAACCTTGGCTATGCTGCCACATAGCCTACTCAGTGATAATGGTGGTGCCTTATGTAAAGAACTTATAAATACAATATTTATGGTGTAGAATGGGACCAAATAGTCTCATTTTAGCCAAAAATTTAAAGTATTAAAAATAAATCAATATTGTTATTAGAAAAAAATAGTAGAAGACAAAGCACAGGTATACTTTTGGTAAGCTGTTAAGGGTCATCGTCATTGTTATTATAAATATGTTTAGAGTTTGATGGCACAGACTAGCCTATGTATTGATAAAAACATAATAACAACTCCAAGGTTTTTCTCCAAATGCTGTATTTTTCATGCTCTTAATGATATATCCTGCATAGCAAATCACAATTTTCATAAGCAACATGAACTGCTTAACCCAGCCTAACCATCTCCTTATTTGTAACAGTTATGGAAGGACCACATTGGGAACTGGGAGTGTGGATGCAGGGAGCAAAATTAGTTGAATAGCATACAACAACAGTTGTGACATATGCAGCACTTTCTAAACACAAGGGAAGCAATTTGAAAATTTTCATAAGGTTCCTGTTTTGCAGTCACTGACAAACAAAATATGGTCATAAAAATATTACAAGCCATAAAAATGTTACATTGTTATTCTTTTAGATAAAGATAATATTTTTATATAAAATAAATGAATTTTGTGGACCGGAATAGTCAGAAATTCATGCATGCTCTATAATCATCCCAAAGAATATATGCCTCAAATATTTTGGGTATAAATTAGGTTATCATTGTATTACCTGTAAGAGTTTTAACCATTAACCCCCTTCCCACCCCCAGCCCAATCACATTCGTAACTTACACTACTTAGTGTGGCATGGTAAAAGAGGATATGTGCAAACACTACTAAGTGTGGCGTGGTAAAAGAGGATATGCCCTAGCCTAACCTAACTGGGTCAGGAGACTGTGTCTTCTCCTCCTCCTCCTCCCGCCCCCTACCCCCCCACCACTACCAACTTATACAGTCAAGTGTGGCATTAGTAGTCATTAATTCAGCCTAAGCCTCACTGTAATTGTTGTAAGCCAAAGTGGACTGGTTCACATCAGGTAACACAAATGTTCTGTAGTCCGTTGCTTAGAGAGGAAATTTACTCTTTGCTACTCCTCAAAGGTAATCTGTTCAATATTATTTGAGTGGGCTTAATTCTGTGTTCAGTAAATTCAGAAAATAATTACTGTAATTGTCTAATGTAGGGCCCAGCACTGATATACCCAGCGACCATAGTTCATGGCAAGATCTTATCTTGTGTAATTTCTAGTAGTATGTTATTCCTTTCATCAACTGTCACCATAATACCAGTAATACCAGCAAAGACAGGTTGTTATGTATACTAGTGAAGAAATACTTGGTGAAGATACATAAATGGGTGGCAAGACTACTAACACTTCCAATAATAAATGGTAATGAAAATACTATAGCTATGCATTTGGAGAAAGTATGATATTAAAAAAAAGATAACCATGTTGAACTAAATACATAATACCTCTTAATAAAATAGAAACTGGCATTTCATTTGTTGTAAAAAGTTTGACTGTTGGCTCACTTGGATTTTTGAAGCATGGAGAACACAACTAACTGGCTGGGCTGAAATTTAAAGTAGAGAAGTAGGGCATCTGTACTTAAGAGAGTATGGGAGCCATGGTTAAAACTGTAACAGCTGCACATCTTGATAAGTTCTGTGCACTGTAGAAATTTAGTAAAAATCCTATGTGAGGCTTTCTTAAGCCTTTTGTTTTTAATTATCCCATTATTATGTAAGGTTCTTTTAGACATCTACAACAACTATACTGCTTCTGTTAGTGTTGGCTTAGGATAGCCTACTTTATATAGGCTAGTCTAGCAAAGTCCTTAATTAGTTACATTTGGGTCAGTCCTATGCTAGAATAGCCTTTTGATAGACTGCAATTTGCTCTATATATGTTTCATAAGGGACTCTCTTGATGAGCAGCATGTACTATATGTGGTACATTTACTTAGAAATATATATATATATATATATATATATATATATATATATATATATATATATATATATATATATATATATATATATATATATATATATATATATATATATATATATATATATATATTATATATATATATTTAAGTACCTTAAATTGAATTAAAAAGGCTTTATTTTCATTAAAACAATGTTGTAATTTATGGGAAAACAAATAAATAAAAACAATTGCCCTCTTGGCTACAGTGGTGAGGATGGGTCTATTCCAGCTCTTAATAAATATATCTGAAAATGACAGGTGTATGTATGTATGTATGTATGTATGAGAGGCAATAGACTTTTATCCTTCTCGTTGTCAGGTCGGAAACGTGACATCGTAATTATGGCATCGTGGGTTTGTTCCCTGCTACTGAACATCATAATTTTTTCATATTTCTTGCACTTTCATCTTAAGGCCTTGTAGTGACAAGCTTATCCAAAAAAGCGCAAAGAATTCTATTGTAGGTGTACTAGATGGAATTCTAAGTAATTTGTTATCAGTAGCTAAATTTATGATGTAATACGTATATGGCAGTTAGATGAGGAAGTTAATACAGTAGCTATTTATGTTCTCAAAAAGGTTGAACTTACTTTCTCTTACAGAACTCTCACCGAGCTTGAATTGATGACATAAGAGTAACACTGTTCATGTTCATATGCTGCCTTTTAAGAGATCAATCAGTATGCAGTATTAACATAGGCTAACTGACCTTGCTACAAGTTAGACTTCTGATCACAGATTCCATCCATGCTTACATGGTGATTCACTCTTGGATCAGACTTGATAGATACAATAACTCCAAACCAAGGTTGTTTTACACAGAGAGATAGTAATAGAAACTTTGATACTCTATTAAGGAACTGCGTTAAACATTAGTCCTATAGCCAACTGAAACTAATTTACATAATACTGAACAAACATTTATGTGAGGAAAAATCTTTTCTTAAGAAAAGTTTAATTTTAGTAGAACAAATGGCTTGAAATATTAGTGACAAAATTATGTATGTTTATATCATGTGGCATGTATGATATATCGAATGGGAGCAGAATTTTTAATGCTTTTACTCTCTCTCTCTCTCTCTCTCTCTCTCTCTCTCTCTCTCTCTCTCTCTCTCTCTCTCTCTCTCTCTCTCTCTTTCTTTCTTGTTTTTAATGGTGTTGCTCCAACAGGCACCAAGTTCATAACACAAATAGAGTTATTGGGTCACACTTAAATATGGTGGATACAGGTACAATATATTTTATTTATTGTCAACATTTTGATTCTGAAATAACAAAAATGCTGTGCCCATGAAAATTTTCATCTAGAAAGAGGTGGGCATAACTCCTTTCCGCCTAGTTAATTAGAGCTTTATAAATATGATATTGCTGCTATTTTAATATCATTTTTGGCTGTAGAGACATGGTCTGTCTTTATTATTTTGGCCATATGGGATAGGCTTCCTGGTAGGGATCATTTGCATATAGTGAGCATGAGAACTAAGTGAGTTCAGTTAATTTGGCTGAAACCTTCTTGACCTGTGTGTTAGATGGGAACCTAGGGCTAATGGGTACCAATACCATTTTTTTAGTGTTTCCTGTTATTGCTTTGCACTTTGAAATTACAGTTACCTAAGTTTGATGTATTTCTGGGATGGGTTTTGCTGCTAATATGCTAATAATGATGGACAGTTATCTAACCTTTTGGTTTCTTAATGAAGACAGCAAAGGATTTGATAAAAATCCTTGCTGTAGATCTGATAAATGACCTTAAGAATCAGCTCATAAGCAAAAAAAGCCAACAGGGATTAATGTTGTGATTGCAAAAGTTATTTGCATTGGTAGGTTAGGAAGAACTGACAGAATCAATAGACAGATTTGTAATAAGACGTGTAAATTATGAGGAAGTCATGACAGTGTGTTGAGATAAGAGGTAGTTAAACAGTTTATGATGAAGTGATCATTATAGTGGTTGATGACATAATTTTGATGTTCTTAGGAAGCGATTGCATTGTGACATTGTTTTTTAATATCTGAGAGCAAACGTTTCTACAAAAAAAACCTGCTAGTTACTATCACTCAGATTGTGTGCCTTTCTCAACTTACTGCTTTTATAGCTAGTTATCCAGTAAATTATGGTGACTGGACCCAACCATGAAGCCCCGTAGGGCGATCCCGCACCTTCAGAGAATTCCCTGTTTAAGGGAGTGATGATCTTATTGATGCTGGTCAAAGTTTATTTGTTTACCTGACAGGTTCCTTTTTGAAATATCCAAGACTAAGAACTTTCAACTTCAAGTGATCTGTTTTCTTCATTGAGTGGCTGTTTTCTTCCCCTTTCGTCTAAACTTATTAATTCTTTTCTTGCTTGTCATTTCCTTGTGTCTCACAATCTTCCATATTTAAAGAGGAGAATGATTGCCTCCTTAGAGCTTAAGCTATACATACCCATGTTATTTTTCCATCTTCGTGTTTTCATACTGACTAAGATCTGTAGTTGCCCCATATGGACCTTTGCATAAGAAATTAGCGACCACATTCTCTTCAGTCATTTTGAAGAGGCTTGCTATGTATCTAGGGGGTAGAGGGCAAAAGAGTATGTGATTATTCCGCTTCTTTCAAGCCAAATGTCAAGAACGGTATTCAGTGTAAAGGTGAGCCTTTGTTCTGGTTTTGATGGGGTAATGATTTATCGTTTTGAGTGCACTTGTGTACTAAAACTTTTGGATTATGTACTGATTTCTTTTGTTGCTTTTCGTCAGTTTTACATGCTCTGCAATGATGTTTCATTTCAAGAGCTGTACTATTATCCAACTTGTTAGTTACACAGACGCACGAGACTTTAGTGTGGTGATATATATATATATATATTATATATATATATATATATATATATATATATATATCAGCAATGTCATCAAACTGTACTTAACAACTATATACAAAACCACAGGAAATGTGGAAATTGAAGACCAGGAACCAAGCGCTTAGCAACCAATATATATGTAAGGGTTTTGATATGTTGAAGGCATATTCTGTGTTTTGACCATACCCGAGAATTTGAACAGCTTTTTAGACAAGCTAAAGAATTTTATTACAATCTGTTAAGTTCACTGTTGAAGAAGTAAATAATTGTGCATTACAGTTTTTAGGTGTTTTAGTTCATCGAAAGTTGTAGAACCTTTGTGTTTGATGTTTGCAGGAAACTTAACAACATCTGTTCCTATATGCACTATTATTCGAGTTACCTTGTCAATTTAAAAATTGTCATTTTTCTGTAGTATGTTTTTAAGGGCAGTAAGGACATGTAGTCCGGAATTATTGGATAGAATTGTGCAAAATTTATGACGTCGGGCGGTAGGAATTATTTTAGAACACCAAAATACCCAAGTTTTTAATTGACAGATCTCTGTAGAAAGCAAAGATTTCTATTCCAATAGTGAACAAAGAACCATTTATGAGAGAACTTACTCTATCACTGCCATATAATGTGAATCTTCTTTTATTCAGAAATTACTGAAACCTGTAAAAATGAATGTTGTTTTCGAGAATTCAGGAACAGTTTAAAACAAATAAGTGGTTGTATTACACGATTCCTTGTGCTGGATGTAGTAGTAAATATTTAGGTCAAACTGGAAAAGCACTGAATTCCCGTTTTAACATCTTCATGCATTTCGAATATGTCATTTGTCAAGTTATTCATTTGTACATATGAATGATTTTAATCACCGTGTAGACTGGAAAACTCATCTGAGATCATTTTTGTTGTAATATTGTTAAAGGAAACACAACCGAATCTGCTTTTATTATTCTAATAATCTACTTACAAAACTCTGTTCAGTTCTTTTAAAATAAGATTGTTATATACCTTATTTTTAACACTGTAGGGAAGTACGTCACCTTTTAGCGATTGCTTGCTCTACTGACTTCAGTTTAAGTTCTTTAACATTTTAAAAATATTTTCTCTTATTATTATAATAATACTGATGATGACGAATAATTTATTTTTTAAACTACTACTTATATGCTGTAATGATGTTCTGCCTGTCGATGGCTTTGATCTCTTTTATGAGTTTCTCTATTATGTTTGCTAATTTATTTTACTTTGTACCCCGAAGAAGTGTACAGAATACACGAAAGCTCGCTGTACCTGGTCTTTATTTTCTATCTTTCCTGTGATTAATTGCGTACACACACGTGTGTGAGTTTCTATGTATTTATATATTATATATATACATACGGATGTACCATTTTCATTCGATTTTATGGTTAGTTGGTTATTTTTTAGCTTTTTATTCAAATGTGTACTCTGTTCCTTAATGGGTAATACTACTACTGTCTTTACTTGTCGGGTAAACAAACACCAGTTTGTCGAGTCCTCTTCCATTTACTAGACGGCTGTTTCTCTGCATCGCGCGGTGTTCTCAAGAGCACGAAGGATATAAAGCGGTGCTCCGCGTATTTGTGAAGCATTGATACTAAGTTTATTATGAACAAATTTCCGCCTTGTTACCAGAATATTTATTTATGTTGATGTATACTAACTTGACATTGTAATTGTACCTTCGAAATAGTTTATAGGCGGACTATAAGTCTGTGCGCGTTGCAGACAGACAGCTGTCAAGTAAATAGAAGAACCGAGAAACTGGTGGTTGTTTTTCCGATAAACAAGAAGATAATTGGCGCCCAGAGAGAGAATAGAGGCATTGCGTAGAAAGCTGATCAGTAATCAGCTACCCTTAAAATGTTTTGAACATTGCATACGAGAAAACGTTTCCCAAGAATCATGCACGTAAGATAATTGAATAGTATCTTTCTCTCTCTTACACTTTTGCAAATTATTCGTATCGAAGTATTTGGTATTCGTAAGTAATCATAACGTTTCCGGACTGGTATGTTGCATGTCAGGGTGTATGTGTACATATAACCAATAATATGGTTATGTGTACAGTATTGGCTTGGTTGATTCCCCGTCACGATGTGTTGCTGTTTATGTATAAGTTGATGATCAATTAAAAAGGAATAAAATGTCGCTGTAGTGGCCGATGCTTATGCTGGAGTGATGTGAGGGCGGCGACGGAAGTTAGCCCTTGGTATCTTATGTGTATGCTGGAATGGTCTGCTGGAGGTTGCGGGGCTGATTTATCAGGGTACTCTCATGTTTACAAATGGCTACTCATCTTTGTTGTTTTTAGGCGTTGTGACTTACGTACTTCTTTTTTTTTATATAGAATATTGCTTGGTGGTGGTGGCTATTTTCATTTGCTACTCTTGTGTGTAAAAAATTGTGGTGAGTTTAGAAAATAGCAAATTAATTTTGGAATGTAACCCATTATTATTATTATTATTATTATTATTATTATTATTATTATTATTATTATTATTATTATTATTATTATTATTATTATTATTATTATAATACTGGTCATAAATTTTCACGAGACGAAGTATTTGACTTGAAGAGTCCCATTATTGTTTTTTCGGCGGACACACACACACACACACACTCACTACACACAAACACATTGAAATTTTTTAATGTGATCTTCTGTGGTATCGAAGTATTTTTGGCATCCTAAAGTTGTTTGGACATCTTATTAAGTAACGTAGGTGTTTTGAGATGAAACGTCAGTCTCTTAATATCTGTGTTATTTCTTGATTCCTTTAGTTTTTATTTATAAGTAAATTGCTTGCATGCGCTGTTGCTATGAAAGAGAGGTTTGTTACGACGTATACCGGTGCCCAGTGTAACCGTATTCACATTTTACCATTCACTGTCATATTGACTTACTGGGGACATGTGAATTCCCCCAATACATTCGCCTTTTGACAGACTCGACTTTTGTCATTTTGCAAGCTTTGAAACATTCACTATTACGTACGTTTTTCGTATGCCTTTGCTGCTCCCTATCTGTGCTCAGCAGAATAGTGCGTGGATTCTTCTTCATGAAATATTCTGTGAGCTTTCTAACTCATCACCAGTACGACTGCCTAATATGTTTCGCCTTTAATCTTGCAGAGAAGGTAAGAGAGTGCTCTGGTGTTGGTAAAGAAAAACGTCGTCGTAGAAGGCAGAAGTTGCTCTTACACCATAAGCGTTAATGCTAGATGGAACCATAACATTTGTAGTGGTAGCAGTGTCTTATGTGTTTTCTGTTACAATGGCATTAGTAAAGGACAGTGTTTTAGTTGCATCAAAGGCTCGATCGAAATTTTTAGTTGTCTGTAAAAGAAAACTATTGAGATGGCTTTGTCTGTCCATCCGCACTTTTTCTGAGGCTAGAGGGCTGCAAATTGGTATGTTGATCATCCATCCTCCAGTCATCTAACGTACCAAATTGCAGTCCTCTATCCTCTGTAATTTGTATTTTAAGGGTAAGGTTAGCCATATATCGTGGTGCATCTGCCACCATATATGGTGAAGAACTGGGCGCTGCCCGAGTTTTACACTGCAATACATCGAGAGTTTCATACAGTATTATACGCTGTACAGAAAACTCGATTGCGCTGAGGAAACTTCGGCACATTATTTACTTTTTTAGAATTGCAGTATGTCAGCAGATTTGAGAAGCATTCCATTATATAGTTTGTAAATCCAACAGCTTCAGATTTTAAACATGCGCCCGTTTGTTTGGTTAGGTTTTTTGTGTTTTCGATAGATTTTCTCAACTTATCTCTCAGTGATTTTAGCCATTAATCGTGTGAATGAGATGTTGTGATATCTACGTGAATGAATTTAGATGTAACATCTTTGATCGTTGTGATTTTAGTTGTATTACATGTTAAAATGCGTAAAAATCGAGATTTCCAGTACATGACGGGGTCCTTTTATTGCCACGGTAATACATGTGTTTCTTTGATCCCTCAGTAGAGGTTAACAGGCTGTAGACCTTTATCGTTCATGCACCAATGTGTTTATGATACCAGAGCGTGCTTAGGTCACACTTAACCTGGCGACCTTCTAATTGCGATTGACAGACAAATTCTCCTGGCGCTTCGCCAGCAAATTCTTACCCTGGTTCTCAAAATCTTCTTCAGTTTCAGGCTTCCTGATTTACACTTTCATCACACTCTTAGTTTACATTTTTTAAACTGTAGTTTTTCTTGTGAAGTTTGTCTTTGATCACAGAATATTTTTCATTTCAACCGACTTGAATACCCGACGGTCTTGTCAGAAATTTTTTCTCAAGACATTTTCTTGTTTTTTTCTTTTTTGACATTGTTAGATAGTCAACGAGCCATGGTTGTTCTGTGATTACTCAAGTGACAATCACTCACCGTGATAACACTTTTGCTTTTGAATTTGCCACAAGGTCAGCTGCTTGGAAGGCAAAGTACCTTGAAAGCCCTCATCCTTCTTCTAATACCGACATTCACCATGACCAGCAAGGCTACGCTCTAGAATGCATACACGTATATATTAAAAAGAAAACAAATAGAAGCTGCAGATAGAAATAACTTTTTTTCTTAGAAAGTACTACACTGTCATCCAAGGTTAGGTTGTTATGATAAAGTTGGTTTAGCGTCATATACATTTACAACAGTACATTGTATATATAGTATATATATATATATATATATATATATATATATATATATATATATATATATATATATATATATGCATTATAAATACACACACACACACACACACACACACACATATATATATATATATATATATATATATATATATATATATATATATATTTATATATGAATCGAATAAGACCCTGATAGTATTGTTGCCTTTTATCAGATAGCACCTTTGCCACTTATCAGATGATCAACGAACTTTGTAGCTTCTTGGCCTCTTTTCAGGTGCCCAGTAACCTAGATGGCACATTTGTCCCATCAAGGACAGGGGATGGCACCCTTGCCACTTTTCAGAACTCGTTTGACGTTGACAGCCCCCTTTTCTCCTTATCAGGTGACCACAAACCCTAGTAGCCTCGTAGTCAATCCCTTTTCAGATGTTCAGTGCCCTTGATGGTACCTTTTTTTTCCCCTGGGATAATTAATCACCTTGATAACACCTTTGCCCCCTGTCTGGTGATCATCGAAAATTGCAGCACTTTGGTCCCATTTTAGATGATAAGTGAAAGATAGTTTTCCAAAGTGATTGGAGTCTCCAAGAATAATGTTACACTACTCATATAACACCAAGGATAATGTGCACAAAAAATAAGCGCCTGAGTGGCATGGTTGGTATGGTGGCGGCGTCCCACGTCGGTGGTCACGAGTTCGATTCTCGGCCATTCCATTGAGGAGTGAGAGATGTGTATTTCTGGTGATAGAAGTTCACTCTCGACGTGGTTCGGAGGTCACGTAAAGCCGTTGGTCCCGTTGCTGAATAACCATTGGTTCCAGGCAACGTAAAAACACCTTAAAAAAACAAAACAAACAAACTTTTGATCAGAATAAGCGACGGACTTTGTCCATCCTGTCTCATTCTCTTGAATCCACTGGAATATTATTGATCTCCTCTCTCCGCCCCTGCCACTTATATTTCCGTCTTCCCTCATCTCCCACCCCCAACAGTCGTACTCTGCCGGATCTCTCGCCCGCTTCTCCCACACTACCCAGCTTCTCTCTGCATGCATTAGTGGATGCCATGCATTATTTAGCTTGGAATTCAGGGGAAAGACGAGCCAGGTTTCGTTCAATGAGTTTTTTTTTTTATTCCTTTATGTACGAAAGTTGATTTTCGTTTGATTTTTTTTCTACTTGTATATAATATGTTGCTGAATTATTAATTATAATTACTATTATTTCAGTGTTCTTACACTCATCATCACAGCATAAGGCTTCTGCCATTTAGTTTCCAAAGCCGTTGCTGATTACCTGCGTCTTGGACTATTTAAGGCGGAACTAGTAGACAGAGTCAGTAAATCATAGGTACGTTGGTGCAGTAGTCAGAATAATCTTTTCGTGAAGATTATATGTGTTGTCAGTGGAGACTATATATACAGCCTTTTGTTTTCTTCGTTTGAAGCATAATTACAGTTTGCTACAATTTTTTCCTCGGTAATGGTTTCCCATGCTGCGCGTTAATGGTGTTTTAGTTTTCAGCACCAGTTTTAGTTTTTTGCAAAAGAACATATTGAAATGGCTGTTTGTCTATCCGTCCGCACATATCCTGTCCGCCCTCAGATCTTAAAAACTATTGAGGACAGAGCTGCGAACTGTTACGTTGATCATCCACCCTCCAATCATCAAACATACCAAATTGCAGTCTGCTAGTCCCAGTAGTTTTAAGTTTATTTAAGGTTAAAGTTAGCCATGATCGTGCGTCTGACACCGCTGTGGGTGCCAACAACACAGACCACCTCTTGGCCCTGGTTGAAAGTTTCATGGGCCGTGGCTGAGAGTTGAATACAACATTATACGCTGTACAGAAAACTCGATTGTGCCGACACAAAAATCGGCGCATTTTTTCTTGCTGCCTTATGTTTTTAATGTATTTTTTTTTTAACAAAATGTCTTTGTAAAATATTATTCATTTTTCATTTTATTAAAGGAGAGTGAGTCATTACTTTATAACGCTTTACTAATAGGAGCGAGATTGCATGTTAGTAATATGAACACCATTTGCATATTTTACATAAAGATCACTTTCATATGTTTTATTCTTATAGAATTATTATTATTATTATTTAACACCTCTTTGAAGCAAAGAGAGACAGAGAGAGAGAGAGAGAGAGAGAGAGAGAGAGAGAGAGAGAGAGAGAGAGAGAGAGAGAGAGAGAGAGAGAGAGAGGGCGGGAAAATATTTCTTTGCCAGAATAGGCATAATAAAACGTCTTGCCCTAATTGCGTGGGCACAGATAATCCGCATAATTTCTTTCTGCTGGAATTTGCCATTAGGGTAATTAGGAAATTCATGGAGGACGAGTTTGCACTCTCTTATTTTCCAGGACGGAAAAGGTCCTCCATCCCCCGCCACCCCCTTCCTTCCCTCCTTTTTTTTTTTTTTTTTTTTTTTTTTTTTTTTTTTTTTAAAGACATCAAAGAAACGTGGTGAGCGTGTTGGGATATTTATCATGGATAATATGTGAACGGTATGCAAAGGCTCTAGCCTTTGCTTCTGTGCACACGCTTCGTGCTTATGGTGGTGAAAATGATTATGGTCTCTAATATAATATTATATATATATATATATAATATATATATATATATATAATAATATATATATATATATATATATATATATATATTATATATATATATATATATATATATATATATATATATATATTATATATAGATATATATCTATAATATATATATATATATATATATATATATATATATATATATATATATATATATATATATATATATATCTATATATATCGAACTACAAATGTCCTTTAATATCTAATTCGCTCTACCTCGGAATTAATATATTTTCATATATGCTTAATCGAGGGGGAATTTATTAAACGATAATAGAATTGGCGATCGACAGGCGCGAACCAGCGACCTCTCAATTGCAGGACTCATGCGGTGTCGGGGTGGTTTAAGGCTTCACTGCCAGTCGGAATTGAGAGGTCGCTGGTTCGCGCCTGTCGATCGCCAATTCTATTATCGCTTAATAAATTCCCCCTCGGTAAGCATATATGAAAATATATTAATTCCGAAGTAGAGCGAATTAGATATTAAAGGACATTTGTAGTTCGATATATGTATATGAATCACGGTTATGTGATAGACATACGTATATATATACACGGCATGAAAATTATTAGGATCTGCAATATTATATATATATATATATATATATATATATATATATATATATATATATATATATATATATATATATATAAAACGTCTATTATTTGCCTACGAATGCATTATTACGCATGTACACTGCCGTAGATTTCAAGTACTGTTTTTAGGTATTATACATACATACATATATATATGCATTGTAGCTTAATGCGTATATATGAATCACGGTGATATGGTCGACTCATACATATATATATATATATATATATATATATATATATATATAGATATGTATATGTATATATATACCGTGTATGCAAAAATATAGGTAGCCATTATCTCTCTTCTCTGTTCTAGTAAGCTGAAATTATCATTCTAGGGACTGCAGCTTTTGAAGGGCGGCGGCCCCACCCACGGCTGAGAATCATCTCCGATAAGAGAGAAAGCGGGAGAGAGAGAGAGAGAGATTCTTAATGAATGGTTGTACCTCTCTCTCTCTCTCTCTCTCTCTCTCTCTCTCTCTCTCTCTCTCATATCCTATTCTGGTGGAGTGAAGGTGGAGGTTGGGGTGGGTGTAGTTTTGCGGGAGGATGAGCATCGTATAAGTATTTTAGTCTCTCGGCCGTCTTCTCTCTCCTTTAATTTTGCAATGTTGCATTGCGCAATCTTCCTTTGTTGCAAAGGCAAGGAGTGAGTATTTGAACAGTCAGTCTCCCGATCAATTGCGCCTTTGTGTTTGAATTAGGCTCCTATGCCTTCTCTCTCTCTCTCTCTTCATATTAATTTTTAATGTGTTTTTTTGCGCAAGGTTTGAAGTTCGAGTTGGTATTATTGTGGAGATTAATGAGGTTTTGTATTTGTGAGTCATGTTTGCCAAAGAATTCGTAAAGAATATCAGGCACATTAATGACAAGCTCGAACTTTCGTTCCCTCACCATGCTCATATTGCAGCATCAGATTTGAGGATATTTTTAGCAAAATTTTTCTGAAGTTGTACAAGATCAGATTTTGGGTATGCGTAAGAGGAATATGCCAGTGTCAAAATAAAAGTATTTGTATTATTATTAATAAACGAAGGCAGGACTGTGATAGTTGTAATTCTCATGAAAGTTGTTATTTTTATTTTTTTTATTTATTTTTGTTGTAGTGCTTGATGATTCATCCTTGGATGTTTTCGAAGTTCGGTTTGACATTTGGTAATTAATTTTTCGCAATTTTTGAAGTAGTCGTGATCGGTTTTATATTGTGTGTGTGTGTGTGTGTTGTAATGGAAGCATACATTATTTATAAGTATATCAAATTATATATAATTTTGTTTTTAACCTGCCATATTCTGTGTATAGGTTCTGCTGTGTATCAAAGTGTGTGTGTGGGTTGTAATTTATTGAGAGAGAGAGAGAGAGAGAGAGAGAGAGAGCGAGAGAAGAGAGCGAGAGAGAGAGAGATAGAGGAGAGAGGGAGAAGAGGAGAGAGAGAGAGAGAGAGAGATACCTTGAAGTGGAAACGATAATTGACGGGAGGTTGATTAACTACTTGTTATCGACGGTGCATAAGTTCCTTCTAACGTCGTTTGATTTCGTGGCGCTAAAAGCTCTCTCTCTCTCTCTCTCTCTCTCTCTCTCTCTCTCTCTCTCTCTCTCTCTCTCTCTCTCTCTATTTTAATGTTTTGAAGTAATTACGTTCTATTGTTCTATACTTCTGGAATTCAAATTTTGGCCTCTTTATATATATATATATATATATGAGATATATATATAGTATATATTTATTATTCTTAGGCCTCCACACTGAACGAATTCTGGTAGGCTTTTCAATGCGTAGTAAGTACAATACAGTTCACTCTATTAATAGAATTCAATCTGTTCATAGTCTATAACTTTTTCAGTTTATCACATACCTATAAGATTCATAGGTGCAAGGCGAGGGTTATAAAGTAGGTCAGCAATAGGCCTACCAAGGTCTCTGACGCATTGTCGTGCGCTTAATGATCGAAGGAGATAGGTAGTAGGTAGGGCTCTCTACTTGGGCGGTTGTGTTAAAGTTGATGGCATTGACAGGATGTTTTTCTGTATCACTCTCGCACACACGTACACGGAGAGAGAGAGAGAGAGAGAGAATTTATTTTTTTCGTTTTTCGTATATATTTTTTATCTTTTATTTTGCTTACTTTTGCTGATGTGTTTATTTAATTAGTTTGCACCTATTCTTCTTTTTAATCTTTCCTTCGTCGTGTCATCCCATCGTATTTTGCAGACGTCGTCTTTTCATTTCCTTTGTTCAAGTTATTTGCTGCTTGTGTCCTCTTCTCTTTCAGTCTTCCATTTCGCGTTTCCCTTTCCGCTTCCTTCTGCCCCCACCTTCGTTTGCTTCCGGATGAGTTGGGCAAGTGAGACCGTTCTCTCCCATTTCAAGATTCAACCTTTGTGTAGTTTTAGCAGGGGAGCCGAACTGGGCAGCCGGGCCAATTATTATTTATCAGAGCGTTTCATGATGTCTGCTATCCCGCTTGAGAGAGAGAGAGAGAGAGAGAGAGAGAGAGAGAGAGAGAGAGAGAGAGAGAGAGAGATGGACGGTTCTTTGAGAACGATATACGTATAGTCTACGTGGATATTTCTCTTGTCTGATTGGAGGCTTATACCTTTATCTGCTTTTAATTGAGCTTATACTTTGCCTCATGGTTCAGCATTTACCATGGCATATTTGTTGTGCTATTTCCTTGCCATGAAAACGCCATGTTTTTTTTTCTTTCTTTTTTTCTGTGGGTGCTGGGATGATGATGGTAACTATTGTCTTCCCAGGGTGTTTGGAAAGGCCCTTGTTTTCAGTAACCATGATATTTTTAGGCTTATTGGGGGGAGCTGATCTTCTTCCTGTATTTTATTACCATTTATGTTCATATAAATTTTATCGTAAACTTTGAGAAGTTTTCTGGGATGAGTAACAATCCTCGTCCAGAGGAATTCGGTAGACCGTGACAGGTTCTTTTTGTGAAGGCATTAAATCGCCACTTTGTTAATTTTAGTTCAACAGTGAGCCGGGTTTCAGGAACATAGGCATGTTTGGGTGTGGAGTGGATTTACCCATAATATAATAATAATCTGAAGTTTTTTGTGCGTGTATAGGTGTACCACTGGGTTGCCCTATATGACCTAACTCTCTGAAGTCTCAGACTGTATTCCAATATGTGTAGTTTTTGTTTTCAGTAATCAAGTGACCATTGCTTCTCTTAACTAAGTATTCGGATCCGTCCTTTTACTATTGTTTTATTTGGGTAGTAAAATACGGTAAGATTTGCCATTGTCCAGCCCGGGACCAACCTCGCTTTCACCACTGGCACCTCCATTAGTGTGCAGAATGAAGGTTCCTTGCTCCAAGCTCCTTTAGGGTCTGCATTGTCGCCAGGACCCTCTTTTTGACACGTGTCGTTCATATTCTCTTTTCTTCCATCTTACTTTCCACCCTCTACTGACAATTGTTTCATAGTGCAACTGCGAGGTTTTCCATCCTGTTACACCTTTCAAACCTTTTTATGTCATTTTCCGTGTCAGTGCGAAATATCCTCATACGTCTCAGCGCTTGGCCTTTGGCCTATTTTTCGTGTATTCTCTTTTGACACGTGTGCACTACTAAAACAAGAAATACACCAGTCTTTGCCCTTTTTAGGTGTGATGATATTACCCGTAAGTGAACGAAGTAGATTTTATTAGTATTCCATCATGCTTTCTTTGGTTTGTTTAAAGTTACAAATGAAAATTCTATTCTGGAGGAACTTGCTTAACAATTTAATGGTCTTTTTGAGCATGTTCCTCGCACATGTGTGATCGTTAGAGACGAACACTTGCGGACGCTATCCATCAAGGTGCTAATCATTAACCTCGGAGTGGGTCACTGGACTTGGTTTTGTTCGACTGTACCGCTTGTTACCAGAACACACAATCATATCTTTACTAGTGACCATAACGTCAGAAGTGGCTGGAATATAAGAGAGGCCCTTATCTTAGGGCCGTTACGTACTTCCCGAAGCTCAAAGGAACGTACCCACTTCTTAAATACAAATAGGAGCTCGATATGAATGAGAGAAGTTCCGGGCTGGACGACGGTAAGTCTAAACGTGTAATTTATTACCCATTGACTGTCGTTGTTATATACAAGAAGTAAATGTATTGATGCACCTGGCGTATTATACGATAGAGAGGTTAATGACAGGTTTACATTCTGTCAAAATTGTGACAAATAATCACGTCTGCACGTAATGCTCGCGTTTATTAGATATCCTCATTTGATAAGTTCCTTGATTTTCTGAAAACATTAACAAAATGGGTTCAGTTGATATGGTTTTGTTTCGAAAAAGGGTTGGGATTTTTATTCATCCATCAGCCATAGCCAGTAATATTAAGGCTATTCAGGTGAAGTATTGTTAACGTTTTTACTCTTATGTGACTGGCGCTATTCAGAAAGTATTAAGGGTCAGAAATGCTTTTGTCTGACAAACACCTGTCGTAGTGAACTGACACTTGTGTGCTGAATAGAATTAGAATGGTGCTCTCTTCATCACTTAGGTGTACTAGGGAAGTCAGACTGGATAGAAAGCAGATTGCCTTCATGGCGTTCACATACATTTAGGGTAAGGGTTCTTAACAGTGGGTATGAGAACCACGTGCTGCGGGTATGAGACTTGGTCTCTGGGTAGTTGTATTCTATATTTGATTTTAATGTGTCAGTGTTTATATGGGCACATTTTGTAAATAATTATATAAAACTAAATGTTTTTGATTTTCTTGTTTGTTCTATTCTTAGCTATTCATACCTAAAGTATGTATTAAACTAAGTATATTAAGTTATATTGGCAATAAATAGGACTTGAGTGAACTTAAGCAAAGGGGGTATGGAACTTTATTGGGTACATTGTGTAAATAACTATATAAAACTAAATGTTTTTGATTTTCTTGTTTGTTCTATTCCTAGCTATTCACACCTAAAGTATGAATTAAACTAAGTATATTAAATTATATTGTCAATAAATAGGACTTGAGTGAACTTTAAACAAACGGGTAATGGAACTTTATTTGGCAATTCATTGGGGGGTCTGAAGTCACCAAAAAAGTTTAGAACCTGGGTTAAACATACATACACATACATATATACATACGTACATGCAGATGTAGGTGGCAGTAGCACTTGTGCTCGTAGTTGGCTTGTGGTTTGTTGCGTTAACAGTTACAATTTAGGTAATTACCCAATCAGATTATTCCAGGTGTTGTAACTTTTCTCTCATATTCCTATTGGTTACACTACAGTGTTTCGGCTCGGAGTGTTTTTAACTGAAACGCGATTTTGGGGGATAGATATTCCTTATCTGTTTTGAGTAATTCACCCTGAGACGTTGTTTGGAAGGATTCCAGATTCAAGTGTGACAGCCTTTGTTGTAGACCTGCTCCTGTTGTGTTGCTTTGGTGGGTATCGAGTATGGATTTTTATTTCTTCTTTTTGTATTTTCTTTGTGTCGTCTTTCTTTGAGAACGCTTTTTTTTTTCAACTTATGCTTGACTTTTTTCCCCTTTGTAGTTTATTCGATAATCTGCTGAAACCTTTAGATAATGATCTTCATATGGATGGATGCGCATCGCTTTTAAGTTAGCAGAGTTAAGCTTCAAGGGTTATTGAATGACTTCGACGGCATTTCTCACAACCTTCAAGTTCAGATTGGACATGGGTTTTCTATCCTTTCTGCCTATTTCTTGTTTATAACATATTTGTACGCCCCTGTATTTTCGGTTTTCGTTTCATTAACGCTTCGGAATTCATATCCCAAATCCCAGTAGTGTGGTATTTTACGCTTTTGACTTTAGGTTTATTTTTCTGTTTCACTTTTTTATTTTTGATACATGGTCTACACACACACACACACACACACACACACACACATATATATATATATATATATATATATATATATATATATATATATATATATATATATATATATAGCGCGGTATCAGATAGCCTGAGAAATGATTTCTCTGAAACAAAATTAAATGCTTAAGTACATTGCCTCTCTCTCTCTCTCTCTCTTTCTCACACACACACACACACACACACACAAGTCTTACAGTGTCTCTTTCTCACCCTCCGTATACACTATTGAATCTGATACTCTTCAACTCGACTCCCCTTTTGTCTGTCAGTCACATACGTACATACAAACACACACGCGCACACCTCGGTGTTGCGCTTCCTGTTTTATTTTCATATCCATGCAGCCTCCTCCTCCTCCTCCTCCTCCTCGTAATCTTTCCGTGCGCTTTATTTCCTCTCGCTGTTACCTCACCCTCAAGGTTTTTTTTTTTCCCTCACCATCTACCCCTCCTCGCCTTCCAACCCTCCCTCCCTCCCTCCTTCCCTCCTTAACAGTTGTTTTAGACAACACCTGACGGCGGAAAAAGAAGAGTGAAAAGAGGGAAGAGTTGATCCGTTTGTTGACGTCAGCTGAAGGAGAGAGATCTTTGATTTATTCGTGTGTTAATCTTTTTATCGGAAAATTGTATACAGTTTTAATGTGAGTAAGATCTCCAGTTCTTCATTTTTCTCTACTCAGGGTTTTACCTAATACTGAGATACCGTAGTTGAAGGGTGAACACGGCAGTGACCATTGTGTTAGTTTTCTCTGGGGCCACCCTTTTATAAATGTGGTCCTGGGAAAAGCTTGAGACATCAATAGAGGCAGTGTACAGGGTGTTGAGGAAGTGTGAAATAAAACATTCATTGTTGAGAGCAGTCAAATGTGAAGTGTCTACTAGAATACGTGGATGGGAGAGACTGGTTTAGTGTAAAAGTGAGGCTCAGACAAGTTTGTCTGATCTGCTGATGGCTGTTTAAGATCCGTGGCTGGAGTAATGGAAAAGTCGAGAGAATATCAGTTATATGTAAAAGTGTTAATTTTTATGAGATGAGGGAACGAATGGTGTGTGAAGTGGCCGATGTTTGTAGATGGTGCGGTAATAATTTGGAATAGTGAGGAGACGCGACAGAAACTAATGAAGGGTATTGGTAGTGTTTGCACAAGAAAGTTGAGGTTCTAAAGGTGTCCCCAAAAAGGATATCTTCCCATGGAAGAACTCAGAACATCTGAAATATAAAAATGATTTCAGGAAAATGGCTGGGATGTCCTAAACCCCGACATAAGTACTTCTTAGTTTAACCAGACAACTGAACTGATGAACAGCTCTCCTAGGTGTGGCCCGAAGGATTAGATATCTCTACGTGGCTAGGAACTTAGCTTATTGTGGGATCCGAACCACATTATATCGAGAAATTATTTTCTAAATACCATAAGTAAATTCCACTGATTCCCCGTTGGCAGAGCGGGGAGTCGAACTTCGGACTTCCGAATGAATAGGCGAAACAAGGCAGAGAGCTTAGTATTTTCGTCTTTCAGTGTTTCTATTCATTTGTCTCCCTGAGGGTCATTGTTCCCCGAGGCGGGGGTAGTGCCGTCAGTAGACCTCATGCGGTGCACTGTAGGCATTGCTTAACGTTCTTTGCAGCGTGCCTTCGGCCCCTAGCTGCAACCACTTTCGTTCCTTTTACTGTACCTCTTTTCATATTGTCTTTCTTCATCTTGCTTTCCACCCTCTCCTAACATTTGATTCATAGTGCAACTGCTTTGAGGTTTTCCTCCTGTTACATCTTTCAAATCTTTTGCTGTCAATTTCCATTTCAGCGCTGAATGACCTCATAGGTCCCAGTGGCTGGCCTTTGGCCTAGATTCTATATTCTACTCATATATATATTCAACTGAGGGTCATTTTCGTACAAGCATTTGCATATTATTCCTGCGTATAGTACGTTACATATACTTCTTTTTGACCTTTGAGACTTGAATGAAAGGCAAAAATGCTGCGGTGAATGGTCAGTATTTTCAGTTAATGGCCTACATTCCTCCTTTTTCGCAAAAAATACGATGGTCGCCAACTTCATTTTTCGGCTACTGGATCATAAGTGGGGTCGTTGAGGCTTAGATTGCGTAGGTTTTGTTGCGGAACAAGTTCTGGACATGAAAGTGGAAAGGTGTTGAAAGGATGAAGAGGCCTAGTTTGAACCTCTGAACTCTTTAGGAACTAACAGAGACGATTCAAGAGGAGATCCGAGTTTATATATATATATATATATATATATATATATATATATATATATATATATATATATATATATATATATGTAAGATATGTTGCCAGAAAGGCTACTGCGACGACCGAGCGCTCTGTTGTAGTATTGAATTTCGAAGGTCACTGAATCTTTTAGTTGGAAATTTTCTTTGGTTGATTAGAGAGAGAGAGAGAGCTGATTATGTCTGTCCAGTATCCGTAAAACCTTACTATGTCGAGGTTTAGGGCATCCCAGTCATTTTCCTGAGACGAGTATTATGTTTGAGATTTTCTGGGTTGTCCGATGGGAGACAACGCCTTTGGAGGTGCCTAGAGGTCCGTCGACTGTGGTGGATGATAGCAGGAAGGTCAGAGAACTGTATGTCGTTAACAACCACTGGAATGAAACTTCGAGGCACAAGAGTGTGCCTGCATGTGTTGAAAGGCATTTAATTTGTATTATACATACTAGTGTAAATCTATTCAGTATGAACGCGGAAACGATAGGGAGGAAGGTTAATATTTTGAGGAAGCGAAATGTCCTTGAGATGTGCCATTCGGTTCATTGTCCTTTGTTTGATCTGTTTACTAGGCAGAGAAACGCTGAGGTTTCGATTCATCGCTACTGCCATATTGAGTCATTCAGGTGTAAAAATAGAAAACAGGAATTGATGTCGATTCGCTTAGATCGTTTGTCGGTTATGTTTGCAAATCACAGGGAATGAGCAATGTCAGATATTTCTTTTGCATGGTCTGCTTCTCTCTTGTTGGTTGTAACTGCATTTCCCTTTGCCTTTGTCCTGTTATCATGTGATAAACTAGAAATTTGGTAAATATTTTTTTACTTGTTTTTTTCAAGTGTTTGCTTTTTTTTACTGCAAAGCATAGCATTAGTATTTTTGTTAATATTTTTCTGATGAATCATATCTGGAGTTTAGTTCCTTTTGGTGGCTAAACAACGATAGTGAGGCCTTGGTAAACAGAACTCCCACTGTGTACAAACTAAGGTTCTGGTGAAGGAATTTCCCCCGACTTAATCATAATATTGGCTCTAGCGTTTCATATTTGTGTGTCAGGCTTTTTTCGGTGCACTTGAGCAGTACTTTTCTACTTTTGGATTCCATCTTGAGTACTAAGTCGTACTTTTTTCAGCTATGTATTCTTTACTTCATAAATGGTATTTTTTACATTTATGGGTTCCTTTATTAGTAAGCTGTTCTCTTTAAGTCATGTGTCCCATTAACCATAATTTGCACAATTTTAGTTACGGTTTCTTTCATTCAGAAGTAAGTCAGTCGTTCTAGATTTCCTTGCTTATATATATATATATATATATATATATATATATATATACCTTTGGATTCCCTTGAAATATGTTAGTTTTTTCCGTTTGTATTCCAGTTCTTGCAAGTGGTAATTTTTTTCTACTTGACTTCCCATATTCATAAGTAATATTTTTCAGTTTTGCACTTATATATTTCACGAGGCCTCTCCTTTATAATTAAAGAGGCGGGACTACCTCTTCATGGGTATGAGGATCACCTCTTGCTCTGGGAGTAAGCCTACAAACTACTTTGATGTTGTTGTTCTTGCTGCTGCTGTTCTTGTTCTGAAAAAAGTGTTTCGAGTTGAGTTAAAGATACAGGAATTTTAGGATAGGATATTTATGATTTATTTATTAGAATGAAAATGTAGAAAATAAATCATGCGCAAGGTAAATTGTACTGAACAATTATTTCTAATAAGATATAACGTATTTATTGTAATTTTCTTTGGTGTAGCTAGCACTTTTAATTTACGATAAGTTAGGCATATAATGTTTACAGCTTAAGAGTGAGGGAAAAAATCTTGCTGGCGTCCCGAGTAAGCTGGAGGTCTGATCACGCCTGGTTTCTATCTATTTAAACTTTACTCAAGTTTTTTTTATATCATCAGCCTCATACAAGCTGATAGAGAAGAAAATGCAAATCACGGCCCCCCCCCCCCCCCCCCCCACCCCATCGTTCCTGGCATTGAATCAAATTAGTCATTCAATTCATCTCCAGAAAAAGTCCTCAGTGAACAAGGGACTACTATATATCCTTTTGAGCTTGTGGAAATGAATTACTTTTGACGTCAAAGATAAATGTGAAACGTGGTGGTGGTTTCAGCTCTGTGAATTCATGAATATTCCGAGTGAAGTGAAGTAGCCCCATGGGATTGTATCGCTGTTATTAATGTTTGTAATATTATTTACCCTTGGTGTTTGAGTCTCGCTAAAGGGGGCTGCTGAATGTTTTTTTTATTCTTCATTATTATTACAATTATTTACTCACGTGAAGATAGGGCTATTGCGAAATTTGTAAAATAATAATAATGATTATGACGCCTTTTCAAGAGATGTATCTTACGTCATTTGTAAATTGTATGTAAGTGTTCCTTAATTATACAAATTGAAAGAAATTTTTTTTGTCGCCTTCGTGTTGTTGTTTATTTTATCTTGTAAGGAACCCCACATTTAAACATGATACATCCAAAATAATGGCTGCCTCAGAAAGTATCAAGATATTCAGATACGGACACGATCGGGTATTCCCTCCTTTTCCTAAAGCAAAACACTAAGGACATTACTTCCTTACGAAAAACTGGTTTACAGACTGACAGGCTACCCAGTAAACACAGGGGAAACCAAGGGTAACATTCATTAAGCAATTGGGAGCATTCGTGTAACTAATCTACATTCGAGACGAATGTATGTAATACAGTGGATTGCACATAAGCCAAGGGAATAAGGGAATAGCATTACCACTTTCTATGTAAACCCTAAACCTACTGATAAGGGACTCTAGATTGGGGACAACCCTGGACTCGGTCCAACGGCTCGAGCAGCGAAACTTCGTCACTCCCGCTGGCGTCCTCCAACCCTCACAAAAAAGGAGTAAATAGTCAGAGAGAGAAAGTTGAATACAAGACCACTTTTGCTTTAGCTGCAAGTATTATAATAATAATAATAATAATATTTTGTTGAAAAGGAAATCGGTGTGCGAGTTGACTTCATATTGGTTCTCTCTCTCTCTCTCTCTCTCTCTCTCTCTCTCTCTCTCTCTCTCTCTCCATAATTCACACAAGGCAGCCATCCTTTTCAAGAAGAGACGCTTGTGAGGGTCTTCTTCCTTCCAGTATAATAAAAATAATAATAATAATAATCATGATGCCTTTTCAAGATATGTATTTCACGCGTCATTTGTAAATTGTATATAATTGTTCATTAGTTATACAGAATTGAAAATCAATTTTGTTGTAGCCTTCATGTGGTTGTTTATTTTCCCTTGAAGCATGAAGTAACGTTACACATGAAACCTTATATATTACAATAAAATAAGTCTCGTTGACAAAACTGAATACTTAACGATGGAAGGAGTCAAGTCGACACACAAAAAAAGAATAAAAAGAATAAAAGAAAGAGGCAGACGAAGAATAAAGGCTCAAGACAGAAAAGAAGACGCAACTCGAGACGAAGGGTCAGGGTGAACCGGTAATCTTAAACGGCGCTTTTTTCTTGATCTTACTCGCCCGTGTCTTCCTTCCGGATATCGAATAGATAAGAAAAAAGAAAAAAAATATCTGGGACATGAGAGATAGCCTCTCCTCTCCTTTCCTATTGATTTGGATGTTGCCGTCCGTGTCTTATAGACAGACGGGAGCCTGAATTTTAACAGAGATGGATAGAGATTTTTGCGAGTCAAGCTAATGGACGGATTTGTAGGCGGTTAAATTGACGGACGGATTTCTAGACAGGGTGCGATAGTCGAACAAGAATGTGTAAAGAATAGTGCAAGTGGGTTTTTAGACAGACACGTGGACTGATGGATTTTGAGGTAGACAATTACAAGGATTAGGATGTCTCAAAGACTTGTTAGTCCTTCCGAGGAGACATCATGTGCTCGCTTATCTGTAGGAGCAGGTTTTACTGTGCATGCACAGTGTCCTAATGATTTTGTCTAGCTTTCTTTTAAACTTCTACACTGTTGCTGTTTACAACTTCTGGTGGCAGTTCCGATGTGTCACATATCTTGTATGTAAAGAAGTTCCCACAATAGGATGTGTTGTATCTCTTCAGTTCTAGTTTCCATCCATTATTTCTTGTCTGGTTTTCGTTTAATGTAAATAGGTTACGTCTACTTTTGTTATGCAGACATGCTAGAACTACATACATTGCGCGACAGACTGCTGTTAGTGCTTTTGATTAACAGATAGGTGTAAAAAATTGGAATTAGATCTTGAAGACGTCATAGATTATCGTCACATGTTGAGAGATTTGCGGTTAGACTGACTTTTAATACGCAAATAAACAGATAGTTAGATTGGCACATAGTTAGACATGTATACTTTTTCCAGAGACGACGGTTTTAAGTCTTTTAGGTTTAGACAGACATGATAGACATTTGCAGACAGTTATGTAGGAAGAAAGATTCATGAACATCATAAAGTAAGATATGCGTCCGTAACTTGGTCATTGTGCACGCAGACAAGATGGATTCCAGGAAACCGCGCAAGGGAATAAAAAACGTTGTGGGCGGCACCTTCCCCCCAGTTCCGTGCAGATCTTCCTTCCTCCCTCCCCCACTTCTCTTCCTCTCACTTCTCTTCCATTCCATCTCGCAAATCCTCTCTTTTTTTTCCCCTCGTTTTTTCCCGAAAATGTCAGGAGGAAACAGAAAACGGGTCCCTTGCTGTGTTGACCTTTCATGCATTGAATGGGTGACTAGGGTAAAGGAGATAGCTTAGGATGGGACTTACAGTGCTTTTTGTAAAATCCAGAATGGAATAGAAGTAACCAGATGCTTATGTATTTGTTGCAGTTCTTCTGGTGCGCAGATGAATGTGAATGGTAGGTTTGATTCGACATATTCATTGACGAAGACAAAACAAGAAGAAAAATATGTCAATAAGTGTCGGAACACAAATGCACCAGAGAAAAATAGCGAGAGAGCGAGAGCGAGTTTTTAAATTATTAACTCGCATCAGCATCACCGTCGGAATTCATTTCTTTTGCTTTGCTTGCTGTAATGAGTATAGCAACGTCAAAGGGAAATCTTTTTATTGCTTCCATTATTGGACGATAGCCAACGGAGAGTTTAATTTTGGGTTCATGTTCAGCTTTCTTCATTATTTGGTTTAGCTTTGAATGTTAATGATATGATGGGATGTGAATGGATTTTTAGAGTTTTTACCAAACAGTGTTTATTGTATGCTTTCATATTTAGCCCTTCATGACTTAGCTAGATTCTGAATTGAGTGAAATTTGATTTCTCGTAGACGCTGTGTCACGAAATGATTTTTTATGTTTAACTGGTGATTGTTCATATTAGGAAGAAGTGATTGCTTAGAGTGTTCCTTTTTTTTTTTGTCTTTTGATTATGCCATTGCTGAAATTGTAATATAATACTGAATTTTTTTAGTAATTTTGTAGTAATCGTTGTTTGGATTTTAAGTATATATGAATTCTTCATAAAAGACTTTTTCAATTCAACTCTTGTTCGTTCAAGTGGGTATTGCCTCGGAATATGTGTTAGACTCGTGCAAGATTCGTTTAGTTGCTTCTAATATTGCTTATGTTACGCCGAAGGCCAACGACGGATGAGGCAAGTTAGGCTCGATGCAACCTGTTTCTCCGGGTCACAAAGGACGAAGCTGGGTCATTTTTTCGCACGGTTATTGTCACCTGCACTGTCATTAGCTGCGGTTCCTCTTCCATTGGTGGACTGCTGTTACCTTGCCTGTTCTGTTCTGTTATCCCGCAAATATATTCCCCAAAAAGGGATTTGTATCCTTAAGGGTGAAAATATGAGCGCGGTAAAGTTGAAGAAGTTGGTCAGCTAGATGGGAAAGGACAAACGGACCACGTTGAAAGTGCTTTTTGGGCCATAGGAGCCATGGGCGTAGTAAAGGCCGACCTATGGCCTATGGGCGTAGTAAGGCCTTTCGTATACAGGCTGCCGTGAACGCAGGGTTGTGTAAGCGTTTCCCCTTTAGAAGGTAGGCTTAATAAAGATATTTCTCTCTCTCTCTCTCTCTCTCTCTCTCTCTCTCTCTCTCTCTCTCTCTCTCTCTCTCTCTCTCTCTCTCTCTCTCTCTCTACACACACATACATACATATACATACAGTGTATTTATACGTATATATAATTTTTTTGTCACAAACCCGTGACATCTCTTGCTGGCACAGTGGACTTAGTCACTGTTTATCGTTGTTTCTAAAGCAGACATCGGTTCGAATCCTACGGTGGACGAAGCGCTTTATCGTCTATTAGTCCCCTTGGCTGAAAGTTATTCCCAAGGTATAGAGTGATTGGATACTGAATGATATCTGTTGCTTAATACTCGTGATATAGGTATATGTGTACACACACACACAAGTATTTATTTATGATAACTATGAGGCTGGCTTTAAACTAATAGCATTCATTAATTTCCGCTGATATTTAGTACGCCTCATAATCGTTTGGGATCCTTTGATAGATTTTCGTTGATTATTTCCTGTATTTTAGACGTTAGTAGAGATGAGCGTAAAGTATTACCCAGCGCTTCCTCGCCGACGGAATCCGTTCGTGGCATCAGCTTTACAAAAGCCCGCAAGGGCATCAAATGCCAAGTCTCACCCTTCGGTATTTAACTCGTAACGCAGGTCCATATGCCACCGCGAAATTACACGAGTTCCAGGTCTCAGATTTTTGGAGAATTCAGAGCCTTAATAATAATAATTATAATATAAGGAATTAGACGCCCCAATCCATACTGTAAGGATTGTATCTGGGGACATCAGGATGGAGTTTGGAATAGATGGGAATAGCATCAAACACATACTAGATGAGACAGGATACAAATATCCGGGAGTAGTAGAAGGAGAGGATATAAAACACCAAGTGATGAAGGACATGATCAGGAAAGAAAATATGCAGAGACTTAAGGCGATAGTCAAGACAAAACTCAATGCCGGAAATATTATGACGGAAGCCATGAACACATGGGTAGTATAAGTAATCAGATACAGCGCAGGAGTAATGGAGTAGATGAAGGCTGACCTCCGCAGCATTGACCAGAAAACTAGGGAACACATGACATTACACAAAGCACTACACCCAAGAGCAAATACAGACTAGACATAACACGAAAGGAACGAGGGAGAGGACTACTAAGCATAGAGGACTGCGTAAACATCGGGACCAGAGCACTGGGGCAATATCTGAAAACCAGTGAAGACGAGTGGCTAAGGAGTGCATAGGAACAAGGACTGATAAAAGTAGACGAAGACCCAGAAATATACGGACAGAAGAATGATAAACAGAACGGAGGATTGGCACAACAAACCAATGGACGGACAGGACATGAGAGACTAAAGAAATGGCCAGCAATGAAACGTGGCAATGGCTTCAGAGGGGAGAACTCAAGAAGGAAACAGAAGGAATGCTAACAGCGGCGCAAGATCAGGCCCTAGAATCAGATATGTTCAAAGAACGATAGATGGAAATAACATCGCACACATATGCAGGAAGTGCAATATGAAAAACGAGAACGTAAATCACAGAGCAAGCGAATGTCATAGAACAGTAGAAAAAGAGTCACGATTCGGTGGCAAAAGCCCTCCACTGGAGCCTGTGCAAGAAACACCAGCTACCTTGCAGTAATAAGTGGTACGAGCACCAACCTGAGGGAGTGATAGAAAACGATCAGACAAAGGTCCTCTGAGACTATGGTATCAGAACAGATAGGTTGAAATAGACCAGAAGTGACGTTGATTGACAAAATCAAGAAGAAAGTATCATTCATTGATGTCGCAATATAATGGGACATCAGATTAGTAGATGAGAAAGAATTTGTAAGTATCAAGAACTGAAAATAAAAATAAGAAGGATATGGGATATGCCAGTGGAAATTGTACCCTTAATCATTGGGACACCAGGCACGATCCCAAAATCCCCGAAAAGGATCTTGGATAAACTAGATGCCGAAGTAGCTCTAGGACTTATGTAGAAAAGTGTGCTACTAGAAACAGCGCGCATAGTGAGAAAAGTGATGGGCTCCTAAGGATGCAGGATGCAACCTGGAACCCCACATATAAATACCACCCAGTCGAATTGGAGGACTGTGATAGACCCCCAAAAAAATGATAATATAAAAAAAAGAAATAAATAAATAATAATAATAATACACGGTAAGTATATAATCGTGGGTTTTGCATATCCAGTAATAATAGAAATAGGAATAAATGGTGTTGCTCTGTACGGATGAGAGAGAGAGAGAAGTTGTGCTCTAAGAGGAAGGGCGGTTTTGTTTACCATTAGGTGGGTTTTACGGGGCATTTTGGCCTCCCACTACGCCCAAAAGCAGCCATCAATTATCCTGAGCAATAACGCCCATCTCTCTCTCTCTCTCTCTCTCTCTTGTGTGTGTCAATGGCAAGGCCGTTGTGTCCGTGTTGTCTTCCGTTCATTCCCTGGCACACCGTTGTGCTAGAATGATTTAAGTTTCATTATTCTTTATTCGGGCAAAGTACATTATTATTATTATTATTATTATTATTATTATTATTATTATTATTATTATTACAAAGATACTCACACCAGTATGAGTCTTGAATTTAAGAAGCAATCCACAGTTATGTATGGATACATATATTTATTTATTTAAAAATATATCGCTACAGATTTATTTTTAAACGTGTACCCACACATAACTGTGGATTTGTTTCTCCATTATTATTGTTGTTGTTGTTATTATTATTATTATTATTATTATTATTATTATTATTATTATTATTATTATTATTATTATTATTATTATTTGCGGATAGCGTTTGAGAAATTTCTTGTTTACTCCTTCCCTTTACACATTGCATTGATGGAGCATCAGAAGGAATTGGAACTAAGACTGTGGAACCTCTTGATATTATGTAACCCCCAGGTAATTGAACCTCTGGAGTCCGACCGTGGAACCGCAGGTAATAGAACCAATAGAACCATGGTCGTGGCGAAATATCCATTTCCAAGGCTAATTTTGAAGGTCATCTCGCGTGGACGGGCCGTGGTCACATTCTCGTCGGTCATTAGTAGTGAGGAATGACCGTGGTCTAATTGCCCCTTTCCCCTCAATAACATTTCAGCGTCTTTTCGTTTGCTCTGTGTCTGTTTGTCATGTCCATCGCAAGGGAGTTGATGACCGTGATTTCCCAGGTTCCGTTATGCCTAACATTTTTTGGCAAGTGCGAATTCAAGCTCATGAGCTGTGAAGTAAAATTTTATACCTTTTATATGTTCTTCGAAATAGGCCATTCCGTGTTCGTTTTGTTTCAGTCACGATATAGCTCAGGTTTCTTTTATTTCTTTGATTTAATGCTCGGGAATTTACGCCACTGCTTCTTGCTTCTGTTATCCACGGATTTAACAACCTTTTCTTATTTAGGAAGCGATTTCTTCGTGCTTTTTAGTTTTCCGTAAAAGAAAACTATTGTACCGGCTTTGTCCATCCGCACCTTATTCTGTCCTCCTTCTGATCTTTAAAAAAAAAAAAAAAAAAAAAAAAAAAAAAAAAAAAAAAAAAAAAAAAACTACAAAGGTTAGAGGCCTGAAAATTGATATGTAGATCATCCGCCCTCCAATCATCCAACACATCAAATTTCAACCCTCTAGACTCAGTAGTTTATATTTTATTGAAGGTTAAATTTGGCCTTGGACCGTGTATCTGGAGGCGTGAGACGCACCCTCACTCTACCGCATCTGGAAAGCAACTGAAGCTCTACCGGTCGGTCGTAGCTGATGGTTTTATTCGTCATTACACGTTGTACAAAAAACTCGATTGCGCAGAAGAAATTTTGGTTATTTTTTACTTGTCAGGTTAACCCGTACTTATTTTCTTTTTTTATTCGTGTTTTCTTTAGGCCTGGCCTAAATAAGGCTTCTTCATTTAAAATGCATTTACATTTTACAATCGAGCCCCTGATTGTAAAAGGAATTAAAGTGAACATTTCCACTAGAAAACAGTTAAACTGAATAAAGTATTCCTCGACCTGGCTAATTACGAACGTTAATTACTTTGCCATTATCGAAGGAACTGAGTTGATTAACTTGGGGAAGAGCAAAGGTCAGGCCTGAACGTTGAAGGTGGAAGTAGGATAGTCCTTGTGCCAGGAGATAGACCTCCGTCGACAGCAGCTAGCAAATGACTGGGATAGATGAATTCGTATGTGAAGGTTGGCGTGGAAAGAGTCGACGAAATCACTGAAAAAGAGTAAAAATAAGTAAAAGGAGTGCAGAAAATAACATTTGACGGGATTATGCCTACTCGTTGAACGGAGACTTATGAAAAGACTGGAGGGGGATAGATGGAAGTAGTGAACGAAGATAGATGGGAGCCATCTTCACTTTGGGCAGGCTGGATCACTGAGTGCGAATAGGTGTCAACATTGAACGTGGATAAGAAGGGCCACTTAACTTGGGTTGCAGCACCTCAGTGGCGTGATTGGTATGGTGCTTGTGTCCCACCTCGGTGGTCGCGGGTTCGATTCTCGGCCATTCCATTGAGGAGTGAGAGATGTGTATTTCTGGTGATAGAAGTTCACTCTCGACGTGGTTCGGAGGTCACGAGAAGCCGTTGGTCCCGTTGCTGAATAACCACTGGTTCCATGCAACGTAAAATCACCATACAAACAAACAAACAAACAACCAAACAATTAACTTGGGTTGTCGTGGGTATTTAATAAGGGTAGATGGAAGCATTGAGCGTGAATAAATGCGATCATTTAACAGTGTAGAAATAAGCATTTAAAGAGGCAGAGTAGACGAAACAAACGGACCGTGATTTGGAAAACTGTTATAGCTAGATGCTCGATTTGTCATTTGTTTTGGCCGCGACAGGATTTAAGGTCAGCATCTCTCGTGCTCCAGTGACCTTATGCGCTCAGCCGTAAGAATAATCTTTTGAATGGTTATCATCAATGGTGCGGCCTCTGTTGTATCTGTACATCAATCGAGTTGACCGTCAACAAGGCGTTTCCTAGGAAACGGAGACGCCGTTCACTGACTCATTCTCGACGTTGATTGGCCAGATCTACTTGTTATTGTTTGTTCTTATTTATCACTCATTAATAAGGATAATGACAAGTAGATTTTCGTGATTTTGGTGGGACTGTCGTGGTTGGTTAATGTTTCTGAGATTTATATGTAGGTTATGCTTTTTATGCTTAAATAGCTCTGGTTATTATTATTATTATTATTATTATTATTATTATTATTATTATTATTATTATTATTATTATTATTAACCAAACAAAAACTTCCTTAGGTTTTCTTCTGAAGATTGAAAAAGAAACCCACAAAATTACTGTGTATAACGTGTTTACTTGTAAGTATTTACATTTTATTTTACTCAACACTCGAGTACTTTCAGGCCCTATCTGTGGCCCTTTTTCAAGAGATGTGTAGGATGTTAGCCTGGGCCAAGGCCCAGCAGTGTTCTGGGGCCTTGACCCAGGCTGAAAAAGGGCCACAGATAGGGCCTGAAAGTACTCGAGTGTTGAGTAAAATAAAATGTAAACACTTATATATAGGTAAGCACCTTATACACAGTAATTTTGTGGGTTTCTTTTTCATTATTTTTATTAGCAGGAAGCAGACCTTCTCGGATACATGTCTTATTAAAAAGAATGGCGGAGTTAAGTGAATTTATCTTATAAAGAGTTTTTTCTTTTCTGATAATGCTTCTTTAATAATCTCCGAGACTTTTAAGTAATTGGCCTATATTCATGGTGTTATTATGGTATTTTCAATATCAAAGTCTGGTATTATCAAAACTAAAATATGTGGAATATATATATTTTGTTCAGGTTGTATTTTAATGTATATCCGGAGACTAAATTCATCTAACTCTGCCATTCTTTTTAATAAGATTATATTATTATTATTATTTTTTTTTTTTTTTTTTTTTTTTTTTTTTTTTTTTTTTTTTTTTTTTTTTGCTCTATCACAGTCCTCCAATTCGACTGGGTGGTATTTATAGTGTGGGGTTCCGGGTTGCATCCTGCCTCCTTAGGAGTCCATCACTTTTCTTACTATGTGTGCCGTTTCTAGGATCACACTCTTCTGCATGAGGCCCGGTGCTACTTCAGCCTCTAGTTTTTCCAGATTCCTTTTCAGGGATCTTGGGATCGTGCCTAGTGCTCCTATGATTATGGGTACGATTTCCACTGGCATATCCTATATCCTTCTTATTTCTATTTTCAGATCTTGATACTTATCCATTTTTTCCTCTCTTTCTCTTCAACTCTGGTGTCCCATGGTATTGCGACATCAATGAGTGATACTTTCTTCTTGACTTTGTCAATCAACGTCACGTCTGGTCTGTTTGCACGTATCACCCTATCCGTTCTGATACCATAGTCCCAGAGGATCTTTGCCTGATCGTTTTCTATCACTCCTTCAGGTTGGTGCTCGTACCACTTATTACTGCAAGGTAGCTGATGTTTCTTGCACAGGCTCCAGTGGAGGGCTTTTGCCACTGAATCATGCCTCTTTTTGTACTGGTTCTGTGCAAGTGCCGGGCATTCACTTGCTATGTGGTTTATGGTTTCATTTTTCGTATTGCACTTCCTACATATGGGAGAGATGTTATTTCCGTCTATCATACTTTGAACATATCTGGTTCTTAGGGCCTGATCTTGTGCCGCTGTTATCATTCCTTCAGTTTCCTTCTTTAGCTCTCCCCTCTGTAGCCATTGCCAATTGTCATCGCTGGCTAGTTCTTTAGTCTGTCTCATGTATTGTCCGTGCATTGGTTTGTTGTGCCAGTCCTCTGTTCTTTCTGTCTTTCTCCTGTCTCTGTATATTTCTGGGTCTTCGTCTACTTTTATTAGTCCTTCTTCCCATGCACTCTTTAGCCACTCGTCTTCACTGGTTTTCAGATATTGCCCCAGTGCTCTGTTTTCGATGTTGACACAGTCCTCTATACTTAGTAGTCCTCTCCCTCCTTCCTTTCGTGTTATGTATAGTCTGTCCGTATTTGCTCTTGGGTGTAGTGCTTTGTGTATTGTCATTTGTTTCCTGGTTTTCTGATCTATGCTGCGGAGTTCTGCCTTCGTCCATTCCACTATTCCTGCGCTGTATCTGATTACTGGCACTGCCCATGTGTTTATGGCTTTTATCATATTTCCGGCGTTGAGTTTTGACTTGAGTATCGCCTTGAGTCTCTGCATATATTCTTTCCTGATCGTGTCCTTCATCTCTTGGTGTTTTATATCTCCTCCTTCCATTATTCCCAGGTATTTGTATCCTGTCTCATCTATGTGTTTGATGTTGCTCCCATCTGGTAGCAACATTATTATTATTATTATTATTATTATTATTATTATTACAGCTATTTCCACTTCATTTAATATGTTTGCTTTTTTTATTCGTCTCACAATTTTCTTTTCATCAGTATGTAGCTGGTATATCAAGCTTCCTAGTGACATACAAAGATTTCTGTTGTCTTCGGTTTGTTTCCTTTAACGTTAGAGGAAGTAACCCTAAGACAACAGAAATCTTTGTATATCCCTAGGCAACCTGATCAGCTACATGCTGATGGAAAGAAAGCTGTAAAACGAATCGAGAAGACTCTTATATAACTTGATTACCGTGGAAACAGCTTCAATTTCCAACGCTACTAACCTCAGAGAAGGATCCCTCCTTAATTATTATTATTATTATTATTATTGTTATTATTATTATTATTATTATTATTATATTATATTATTATTATTATTTTATAAAGGTTCTTCTTTATTTTTCTAATTATTGTTTTCTCCTTGTTGCTTAAACTGGTGAGCAACGCACCGAAGGTTGGCATGTCTCAAATAGGTAATAGCTGAAGTCGATTGAATTTCATTAAAAAATGCCCTGAAAATTTGACTACCGCCACCGGCAATTTTTAATAAAATTTGCTTACCGCCACCGGCATTTTTTTAATTCAATCGACTTTGGCTATATCCTATTTGAGCCATGCCAACCCTCGGTGCGTTGCTCACCAGTTTAAGTAACAATGAGAAAACAATAATTAGAAAAATATAGAAGAACCTTTATAAAATTAACGCAGCTGAGGCAGCAATTACTTTTAATAAAACATGTTTAAAAGAAGGTTTACTTCCAGCATATTATTTTATTATTATTTTATTATTTATTATTATTATTAATTTTATTATTATTGATTCTTATTATTATTATTATTATATTATTATTATTATTATACGGTGTAAACTTTGGCTTTATGCTTGCCTAAAGTTCTAAGTGGTTTCCGTCGTTTATGGTTATCGCGATAGTGTTATAAAAGCTATCTAACTTCCCGTTCGCGCCAGGAAGTTTTGAAGTTTTTACAGGATATAAGAAAGGGTGGACTTTGGTAATACAGCATTTTCCCCACTCGCCACCTCCTAGGTGAACTGCACGAAGCCCTAAATGGAGTGGGTTTGGAGTGGTGATTGTGAGGGGGATTCGGACGAGCAGGTGTTGGAGGATTTTTACTTTCCGAGATGGGTTAGTCATGTACCGTTCTCCCCCTGCATGGAGTGTTTGTGGGTGTCTTCCATTTGGTCTGGAACAGGATTTAGAAAAATGTGTCTATCCCTTTTTGTTTATGAACTATTTTGTATAAGGTATCAATAATGTATCTGTGATTTTGTGCGCGTGTATTGCTAGGCTTCAAGATATTTGTAATTTCTTGGTTCCATTTGTCTGTGTGTATTTCAAAAGTCTCTCTCTCTCTCTCTCTCTCTCTCTCTCTCTCTCTCGCTCTCTCTCTTTCTCTCTCCTCTGCTCTCTCTCCTTCTCTATCTCTCTCTCTCCTCCTCACCTCTCTCCATCGGCTCTGGTCTTTCTCACACAATTACCCGAATCACTGAAATGGAAAAGGGTCTTTCACCCCTTTTTAAGCTACCGGCTACCGCTCTCGGGAGCTCTTTCCTTCACTGGTGTCTCTCTCTCCTCCTTTTGTTGTTGTTGCTCTGGACTCATTCCGTTTCAATGTACAGAAATATATATATATATATATATATATATATATATATATATATATATATATATATCTAATAAAAGGAGCCCATAAAACACCAAAATGTAGAGAGAAAAGTACTATATTTCAGAGACTGCTGTCTCTCTCTTCAGGTATATGAATGAGAAAAGTTTACAGAAAAGGTGGTATTTATACCAAGAGATTCGTCCACAAGTAAGCCAATTTAGGTCACCCCCGCTGATAATCTTCCTTTAATCTTCTTAAGCGTTGGTTGAATGAACACTGCGTCGACGATGTCTGATGTCCAATTCCCTTTTGAGATGTTCATTACCTGCTTCTCTTTTATTAAGGCCGATTCCATCATTTGACTCTTGTACCGGCAGTTGCTGCTATAAATTACACGTGACATATTCCAGTTTATTCTATGGTTATGTTCATTTATATGATTGAAAATAGCCGAGTTCTGTTGTCCATACCTAACTGACCGTTTGTGTTGTATTAATCTCTGGGGAAGTGATTTACCTGTAAATCCGATGTAAGATTGGTCACAGTCCTGGCATGGGATCTCATATACCCCCGAGTCTTTGGGCGATGTCTTTTGTTGGACGTTAATCAGGGATTTGGCTAAGGTATTTGGGTAGGTAAAATGCAAAAGGGTTGGATTTCCCAAGGGTGTGAGTTGCTCTCTTAATCGTCTCCAGGTGGGGAATTTTTATTTTATTGTTGGGTGTGTCTCTGTAAACTTTTCTGTAAACTTTTCTCATTCATATACCTGAAGAGAGAGACAGCAGTCTCTGAAATATAGTACTTTTCTCTCTACATTTTGGTGTTTTTATGGGCTCCTTTTATTAGATGGAATTCTGTTGTTACAGAACACCTTTACCAGTCAATATATATATATATATATATATATATATATATATAATATATATATATATATACACACACATTCCAGATGAGGTATTCTATCAGTAAACAGCAGGGTCCATAACACACCATAAAAGCCACGGTTTAATCAAGGAACGTTTCGCACATAAGCTTAATGCATCGTCATTGTAAAATTAACACATACTCATTAAGATATCACAAATCACAATAAAATAAACGTAAATATCAATTTACTCATTTTTAAAAACTAAAATCAAACTTAGGTCTAACTTTATACATAAAAAGAACCACAAGAATCGTGTATATGATATATATAATATATATATATATATATATATATATATATATATATATATATAGTGTGTGTGTGCATGTATATGAAAGCGTTCTTCCGATATTTCCTGTACATCTATTTGTTCATACAAGCGTTCAGTTGTGGAGCTTACATATGTAATGAGTGTATATCAGTGGTTCATGCATGATATGTAGTCATGATGATATTTATGCAGGATGTCAAACGTGATCATTCAGTAATAAGGGAGTGTATGATTAAACCAACAAGAACCCTGAACAGTTTTTATCAGCAATTTTTTCCTTCGGAATCACCTTGGACGCTTAATTGAGTGGAGACTTCCAAGGCCGGTGACGCTCGAGCGCGAACGAATATCGCCAAAGCATCTCGCTCCTCCATCCCTCGTTTTATTTGTTCGTCTTAAGGGAAAGTAAAAAATGAGCCGAAGTTTCTCCGTAGCAATCTAGTTTTCTGTACAACGTATAATGCTGTATGAAACTCAGAACGGCCCGGTGGTGGCCTGCGTTGTTGGCACCTATAGCGGAGTCAGACACAAGATCATGGCTAAACTTGACCTAAAATAAAATACATACTACTGAGGGTAGTGGGCTGCAATTTGGTTTGTTTGATGACTGGAAGGTGGATGATCAACATACCAATTTGCAGCCCTCTAGCCGCAGTAGTTTATAAGATCTGAGGGCGGACAGAAAAGTGCTGAACGGCGGACAAAGCAATCTCAATAGTTTTCTTTCATAGAAAACAAAACAAAAAAATGTCTGCGTTCGCATGACGCAGTCTCACTTTTATTAGATTCCTGAATGACACCTTTGCAACTCAGTTTCTGTGGCACTGTGTCAAGGCGCTTTTAATCTGCATAGCCTTTGGGTGGGTGAGAGGGGGATGTGGGCTGACCTGTGGTGGGGGTGGGGTTTTTATCTGGCGTGTTGTGCCAAGAGAGCAGTCTTGACGCTTCATCTCGTGTGACTTTCTTGCACGGAGACTGCTGAATGGTAAGATAGATGGGCGTGATTTTGGTGAAGGAAGGGTTCGTATAGCAGGTTTAAGTACACCCGCGGTGGTTGATACGCATACATTCGCGCGCTCTCCCGCTTGAACACATATAGACGGTCAAGGCATGTACACACATACACACGGAGAGAGTTGGGGGGGGGGGTGTTTGTTTGTTAGGCACACACACACACACACACACACACACACACACACACACACACACACACACACACACACAGTCCCAAAGCCCACGCTATATTAAAGTGAATATACTATTAGTATATAATATAAGATTAATCGTGATATGTGCGAGTGCCTGTGTGCTTAATAAGCGTATTTGAATACGTACAACGCGTGAGCATTTATGCGGGACATGCATGCTTGAGTGCACATGTGCACATGCACGCGTGCTTCAGCGTGCTCCTTATATAACGCACATATGGAGGTCAGGGCTGAACAGCTCTCCCAAAGACTGAAGCTTCCCTCACGATGGCTAATGTCAAGGACAGGACGGGATTCTCACTTCGGAGAATTATTATCAAACAGATGAACGGATTCAAAGGCCTTTGGATGATAAAGGGGAACCGGCTGGTTTTAGAGGAGGTTGGCTTGGTTGTTTATGTTGATATTCTCTGCTGTGTTGTTATTATTATTATTATTATTATTATTATTATTATTATTATTATTATTATAATCATATTTGCTCAGCAGATTAATGGTCCGTGGTTTGTAAATGGCGCGTAATCACTAATTAATCATTTATAGACGAAAGTATTGACAGGTATGTACAAATATAATGGGCTATAATATATAAATGTTTCAAAGACTGGGCCATCATAAGTTAGGAAGTCTAAATAACTATCACATTCGTCAAGTACTGTACACTTAACCTTTATACAGAATTACCAGTAAAGAAAAATGCGTATTATTATTATTATATTATTATTATTATTGATACGAACTTATGGTGTTTTGAAGTAGCGTTACGGCGTCTCTTAAACATATTAGCATTACCATCCATAGCACTGTCAGTTAAGACTGTCCCACAACCGTGCAGAAAATGAAATAGAAGACGTATGTGACCGGCCAGTGTGACAGAGTGGCATGTCCTTGACAAAAGTCCCACGAGGCTGCTGTCATCCAAACTGGAGAACTCCTTTTGTCAGTGGTAAAACGAAGTCCCTGTAGCTTCTGGCACTTAATACCACCAAAGACATGCCACTCAGTCACACAGCCCGGTCACATACGTCTTCTATTTCATTTTCTGCACGGTTGTGGGACAGTCTTAACTGACAGTGCTATAGATGGTAATGCTAATATGTTTAAGAGAGGCCGTAAAGCCACTATACTTGACGGAGGTCCACTATAAGCAACAGTAGCAGTCTTGGTATATACTAATTTGTCTTTCGCACACATGCACACACAATAAAGATTGAATTTAGGTCACGAAATCCATATATAAAAGCTTGAAAGGTAAGTAAAGTCATTTTTAATATATCTGGACTTAATCCATTGTCAGTGTTGTAAAAGACAACTAGTTCATCCAGTGGGGCGTGAAAGGTTCCTACCTGTTCTCTGAAAGTACACTGGCTGTCATTCAAAGGGTAGTATCTAAATTTAAGACTCATCTATTCGTCATCCTATTTTATCTTATGTCACTTCACTTTGTTATTTTTTACCCCTGCATGGTGGTGGCACTTTTTTTTTTCTCTCTCGTTTCTTTACTCCTAGTTTTTAATACTCTGGCCTTTGTTCAAATAAGAAAAGGTCTTTTATAGGGGGAATCATTGCAAATCAAATCAAAAGGCAAGATAAGTAGCAATTCTTGAGGTTGAGTCCTCTCTTGCTCTCACTTTCTTTGTTGATGATTCGTGATTCACAATCGGGTATTTTTCTCGAAGGTGCTGTTGAAACTATTGGTTTGAATACCCAGATTAAAAAAAAAAAAAAAAAAACTTACCCCCTACACACACACACACACACACACACACACACACACACACACACACACACACACTGAAATATATGAGGTAATGCTCTCTTTGGTGAGACACCCCATAGATCCACTGACCACGTACGATGGGAGATCATTGAAGTAAATGTTGTTAGATGTGGAAGCGGTCCACACACGAACGCTCGTGGTTTTGATATGATTAATTGGCCATTTAAAAGAATGCTCATAAATATGTATTTAGGATTCTTAATGAGTTGTTGTGATAGGTCCTCATTGACTTACAGGCTTTGCTTCCTATTCCTAATGTCTCGTTTTAAGTGAGGAGATTTGAAGAACAGAAAAGACTACACTGCTCAGCAGAGATTCTGTTGTTTTAATTCATATTATCATCGTAATTTTACCATGACGTTTCTACAATTAGCTATAACGGCGCGTCTATAAACATCTTACATGTTACATATAATATTTTCAATACTCATACTATTTACGTAATTTCCTACGATTGTTTTATAAACGTTGAATACTGTTTCCATCTCGTACCTTTGCCTCCAACCACAATTTAATTTTCTACGGTTGTATTAGTTGATGCGATTTGGCGTCTCTTGATAAATAACGGCAGTGAATTACTGTGTTGCCCGAGTGCTTATAAATTGAATTTTCTCTCCGGAAGGTATTTTTATGGTCGGCCAACTCCAAACAAATGGTTTCACTTACCGTAAAAGGTTCGTTAATGGTGGCGTTATTGTTTCATAACTTTGGCGCGGGAGTTTTGGATTTAATTGCGAGGATATAACTAGACTACGTATCATTTCATTATGTGCGATAATATTTTTGGTAGTAAGTTTATGTAGTAGATTCTATGATCGCATAGTTTTCAAGATTTTCACGTAGCCTGGTACAAGTCGACGGGGCAATGAATGATATATATACACACATATATATATATAAT
>NC_087202.1:52706855-52714355 GCF_015104395.2 Macrobrachium nipponense | reverse complement strand
TTGAGTCTTTGTGCTTAGGGTACCCTTTTGAGCATTATGCAAGTCATTGGTGTAAAAGTCTTAAGTTTATGGCCATTAGAACTTTCAACCTAAAATTCAAGGTGGCGAATGAATGGCTTCACCTGCAGGTATCCTAAGCTAATCAGCCCATAAGGGTTTTGGTCTTCCACCATGTGGCTAAATGTGTATTTCGTTTTATAACACCTTGGTCTATTCTAAAAAAGCTGACCTGTGCCGAAAATAAAATTAACTTGGCTTTCAAATCATGACAATGAGTTTCATTTTAAAATAGTAACACGCCCCCCCCCCTTTCATTTTATTTTATTTTATTATGAAAGTTATGCACGATGAATCAGTGTTCCGTTGCCACTGAAATAAACGATCAAAAAATTCGCCGAAGTTTCTTCAGCACAATCGAGTAAAAGCTAGCAATCATAATACTGGTAATAAGAGTAATAATATTCGTGAGAAAAAAAAATATGCATTGGGAGTAATAACAGTTAGTGCACATATTATATAACTTAAATTTCAACTAGAGACCTTAGGTGGTTACAGTAGTCAGGTCCAGAGGGCTAAATACATGAATTAAATGTAAAAAAAAACAACAAATTTAACTTGATAATAATCACAGTAATAATGAAAAATTAAAATATCAGCAATAAATGTAATAATGACAAAAACTGCAGATGACATCTTGCCAATACAGAGATTAAGTCCTTTAGGGGACAAAGGCCTCATTTTCCCATCTTTCTCACAATTTAGATCTTCTTGTTCACTCCTTAGGATGCTTTGTATGAGCGAGTTGCTGCTGTTTCTCACTCGGGTTACCAGACTGGACATTGTTCGCCTAACAATGATTTTTAAATTGTCCAGGTGGTTTTCTATGAACATCTGTGTGGCGGAGTGGTAGCGGGGAGTGTTTGTGAGGCGTCTCATAATGTCAATGTGCACAACAGTGATGCGTCTTATGGTCTCGGATACAGTTCGTCCAGAGGGAACACCCATAGATACTGTAGCAGTACGAGCGGAAGAGCAGCAGTTTCAAGTCTCGGTGACAGAAGGCAAACCTCCTTGCAATCATGTTGCCAGCTGCACATAGTTTACGACGCCTCTGTTCAATGTCTGCCGTATCTTTTAGGTCGTCGGTGATAATGTGACCCAAATACGGAAATTCGTGCACAAATTCCAGCCGATGGTTTCCGAGGTGTAAGATAATTTGTTACCCCATTTGACACAGAATTGCTGTGTGGAGAACCAGCAATGTAAAATGCCAATTAGATACAGGGGTGTGCCCCTTTTATGCAGCTTCGGGAAGAGCTTCATGTAGTTTACTCTGTCAAATGCTTTTCTCACATCTACAAAACAAATGAAACAGGAGAGGCTGATGATAGGTAGTAGTTCAGCAAATTTTTCAGTATGTAGATGCAGGTGTCGGTTGAGTGGTTTGCTTTAAACCCGAACTGGTTGTCAGTGGTGTGTAGAAAGGGGAGAAGTCTCACTAGAAGAACAGACTCAAGTATCTTCGATGCGATCGTTGTGATTGCAATCGGCCGGTAGTTGCCAGGGTCAGCTGCATCCTTTAGCTTGTTCTTGATTAATGGTATCAAGTGAACTAAGAGTAGGGAGTCTGGAAGAAACCGGTGAATTATGCACGCATTGAATAAGGCAGCTAGCAAAATTTATGCAATTCAGGATATTGTTGAAGTGATCGCCCCACATACTTGCGATAGCTTCGTCTCCGACTGCTTCCCCTACTCTCTGTGATAGCATTTTAGTTTTGGGATTTAAGGACTGGATATCTTTCCAAAGACGAGGATAATCACCAGATTCTAAGTTTCTAGACATTGCATCGGCTCTTAGTTGTTTTTCATTTAACCTGGAGTGGTTAAGAGCAAGTTTGAACTTTGCTCTCGCCTGTCTCATTAGTAATGCAGTGTGCCCTTCCCTGGGGCTACCATTTTGCCTCCACAGTAAAAACATTTCTCGTGAGTATGTAAACAGATCTTTAACCAATCATTCCATCCAGGTATATTACGAGAATTACTTTGACGAAATCTGTAGGCAGTCCTGCCCGAAGCAAGCATAGCGGAGATTATGTTCGAATAGAATTCATTCAGATCCATCCTGTGGTGGTCATTTCTTCAATTTGTGTTAGTACAAAGTAAGGCGTTAGCCGGTTGAACTATTGAATAATAGTTTTCTTTTCAGAACACTAAAAGCGTAACAGCCTGATGTAGCCTTGGGGTTAGAATTCATCAACGGATTTATTATTAATGATTGTATGGCGTTTACTATCATAATCCCTTCATTTAATATCATAGTTCTGCGAGTAAATTATAGCATCGATTAGCAGACCCTTTTTTTTTTCCTCAATACCAGATACAGTATTTTTTCTCACAGTCGTACTATGTTATTAAGATTCTAGTATTTATCATGGTCATGTAGATTAATATCATAAACGTAGTATTACTCATCGTCATAATTTTAAATGTCAGTCTTAGTACTTACTGTCATTTGTAAAAGTGAACATCATAGTCTTGCTAATTGTTATCTTATTCATTGTTGCCATTACTATTATATTTATAGCTTTTACCGCCATATCAACAGTTTTTACAATCTTAATCATGGTATTTACAAATATGGTTATAGTATTTATGTACGGTAATTCGCAACATTTGCTACCACAGCAACATAGTTGACTTTCTGGCAGAAGATTTATCATCATAGTCTTAGTGTTTACTGCCCAGTTTATAGTACGTGTTGTCGGCATATTGTTTGTTATCAAACGGTGTTCATAATACCCAGTTTCGTAATCTTCCGATAGACTATAATTGTAAGTTATCCGACTTCCCGCTTATCGACATATATGGATCGATTATGGAACTCCGTAAGGTCTGTGAAAAAACTCAAGCCCCAGAAAAGCGTAATTGCTGTATGTACTGAGATTTATATGAAAAAAAATGTGGACATTGATATTAACCTTCTATCTTGTTATTTATATATGTACCTTTCGGTGATTGGTCGGGTTTTCTTGTAGATGAGGCTGCACGAATTCCCCCCCCCCTCTCCAACCCCCTTTTATTATATATATATATATATATATATATATATATATATATATATATATATATATTTACCAGACAGGGGAGTCGCCAAGCACTTATTAGGATTTCCTTATGTAAAAGATTCAGATTGGCCAACCTCCCTAAAGTTTTTGTATTGCCTATGTTGACATGTACCGACTTTGATTTATGATGACAGGTTTGATATTAGAAAAATAGATATTTCTTATGATTGTGGTATTTTTATTAAATAGTATTTGTTGCCCTCGCTGTCGTGTGAACAACTGATAATTGAGTATCCCATATGACCCAATCCCAGGAGTAGAGATTGCATTTAGCATATATAAAGCTTATTTTTAAGAACAAATACATTTTGGTTCAGCTCAATTTTGAATTACTATGTGTCTCTGTACACATATACACGGTATTGTGTCTGTATTATATATATTATATATATATATATATATATATATATATATATATATATATATATATATATATATATTATATACACGCATAAAGCTACAAATGTCCTTTAATATCCAATTCACTCTACCTCGGAATTAATATATTTTCATATATGTTAACCGAAGGGGAATTTTTTGATCGATAAGAAATTCGTCGGTTCATGGGCGAGAACCACAGAACCAAGACTCCTGAATGTATAGTGAAGCGCTCTAAACCACACGGCTATCAGAGAGCGTGTGGTTTAGGCGTTTTACTGTACGTCCTGAATTCTTGGTTATTTGGTTCGCGCCCATGAGCCGACGGATTTCTTATCGACTAAAAAATTCCTCCTCGGTTATGATACATGAAAATAATTCAAAATATATTAATTCCAAGGTAGAGTGAATTAGATATTAAAGGATGTTCGTAGCTTAATATGTATATGTGAAACACGGTAATGATGACACAAACAAACACACACACACACACACATATATATCTCTATATATATATATATTAAAATATATATATATATATATTGTATGTAATTGTAATGTAATGTATGTATATATATAGGATATATATATATATATAATATATAATTATTATATTATATGTATGTATGTATGTATATTGAAATACATATATATATATATATAAGATATTAATATATATATATATGAATTGAGATAGAGGCAGGTGATGGTTTTAATTGTTATATTTTGTTTTACTTTCAGATAGAGGCCTTGGCCAATCTTACCGACCCCCTGCCACCATCCCCTAACTGTATACCTGTATACAAGATCGAGTCTAGTCATCTCGTGGAATGATATTTTCGTGATGCGTTTATGGTAAGTATTGCGCAATTTTTATGACTTCCAGTACATATTTAATTATGGTATGGATCTCTACGGTCTTACAGTCTAACCTTTGTGTCTGCAAAGCTAGATCTGTTAAGTAACTTGTGCAATTGGTATTGAATAATGCAGTTGTTTTAAAATTATGTTTAAGTTTTCTCTTTCCCTTTCGGTTTGGGGGTCGTTGTCCTGTGTTGCCGTAACGATTTTATGCTTATGAATCTCTCTCTCTCTCTCTCTCTCTCTCTCTCTCTCTCTCTCTCTCTCTTGTCATTGGCCTCGTTGTCTTTTGTTGCCGTAACGTTTTTATATTTTTAAAATTCTCTCTCTCTCTCTCTCTCTCTCTCTCTCTCTCTCTCTCTCTCTCTCTCTCTCTCTTTATCGGCCTCGTTGTCTTTTGTTGCGAACGTTTTTTATATTTTTAAAAATCTCTCTCTCTCTCTCTCTCTCTCTCTCTCTCTCTCTCTCTCTCTCTCTCTCTATCGGCCTCGTTGTCTTCTATTGCCGTAACGTTTTTATACTTTTAGATTATCTCTCTCTCTCTCTCTCTCTCTCTCAACGTTGAACTTCTTTGGTGTGATGCCGATTGATTTTCGAACTCGGCCATTCCTCTCCCCCTCGTTGCGTAGGCCCTATCTCGCCTTTTCTTCCTCATTCATTTTATGCCACCCTTTGCCCTTTGTGTTCTTATTCTCCGAAGGCTTCGTAAACGTGTCATATTCGTTTCGTTTGCGATGTTGATCTGAGCAGTGCTCAGTGTTCAGTGTCCTGTTGCGCTGATTTCATGTCATTTTTTAAAGGGAGATTAACTTTTGTATGACTTCCAATCCGGTAATACTGGTGTTGCAGTGCCGATACAGAGAAAAAATACGCTGATAAGGAAGTAATATACGTAAATACTCGTTTAATGAAAGGAAAGGGGATTGCTTACTCGCTAAATTAGTAGGTGCTCTCTGCATTGTTCGTTTTATGGTTATATTTAGCATCGCTGATGTTCTTCATTTTTTGTACGCGTATGTTTTTTTTAATAATTGTTGCGTGGATCGACTCGGGTAGTTGTTTGTTTCTTGCCCGGTTTGTTGTGGTTAGTGACGTTTTTCAGTTGTGTGTGTCCATCTGTTGCTGTTGCCTTGAATATACGTCTGAATGACGCCTGTTACTTCAATTTAAACGCTATCGGTAGAGACTTGTTTTCAAAGGAAAATGCCGAGTCTTTCGTCGTCATCATTATAATTTATTTTATGCCAAGTCCGATGGAAAGCCTACCTTGTGACGCGTTTGCGGGGGTGGGAATGCTATCGGAACCAGAACCCGAAGGAAAGGAAGTAGCCAACTTTTGAAAATGAAAAAAGAATAAGCAAAATTAATAAATAGGTCAGTAAAAAAAATAATATATAAAATTTGGATTGATTAGAGACCACATTCAGACTGGCTGTTTCACTCAGTGTCTTCTTTTGCATCACGCGTTTAACCATCAGTTTTACTTCTCAGACTTCCGGTTTTTTTTTTTTTTAACTTACTCGGGGAGTAAGCTTACAATTTATTTTGTTGTTGTTCTTGCTGTTGTAGTTCTTGTTGGGGGGTTAGGAAATCCTAATGGAAGTTTCGCGTTAAGTTAAAGGTACAGGAATTTTATGATAAGATATTTATGATTTATTTATGGAATGAAAGTGTAGTAAATAAAAGATATTTACGATTTATTTATGGAATGAGCGTGTAGAAAATAAGTAATGTGCATGTTGAACAGTACAGAACCATTATTTCTAATAAGATATAGCGTATTTATTTTAATTTTCATTGGTGAAACAACACGCTATTTGACTGCAGATTTTTGCACGGTAACTATGGGAGTAAGCTGAAGGTCGGTTCACGCCTTGCTTTTTTCATTCACACATTGATCCGAGTAGTTGTGACTTGCGATACAACTACTCTATTTTCCAAAGAATGTCCCTCTTCACGACTCCCAGATGCTTCCGCCATGTTTAGCACTAGCCCCTTGGGATCAAAGTGTTATAGACTCATTTCTTTATTGTGTGGTCGACAAATTATATTAATAAACGTATTGTTTGTGCGGCCGGCAGTCTACTTTACATTTACCATGCTGTGTTTAGTGCTATAGTAGATTCACATCAGCCGTGCATCTGATGTCAAGGCCAGTCCCTTACGACGCTCCTGATTGGCTGTTGATAAGCCATTCACTGGGCTGGAAATTCAGTTTCTCTCGAGAGTTCACATAGGCAGGATGTACGTTCCACCTCCCCTGAGGGATACTTTTGAAAGACATATCCCTCAGGAGAGGTGGAACATACATCCTGCCTACAAGAACACTCTCGAGAGACTGAGAGTTTTCAGTCCCGTGATTGGTTTATCAACAGCCAATCAGGAGCGTCGTAAGGGACTGGCCTAGACATCAGATGTACGGTTGATATGAATCTATAGTACTAAACATGACGGAAGCTCCCTGGGACGCCATTTTTAGTACTAGCTTCCTTGGGATCAAGGTGTTAGTTATAGACACTCATTTCTATATTGTGTGGTCGACAAATTATATCAATGAGCGTATTGTTTGTGTGGCCGTCTACGGCAGTCTACTTTACATTTACCATGCTGTGTTTAGTACTAGCATCTCGGAGTCATGACGCGTAGATAAATAAGCCCAAGTAGCACCGGAAATTCAGTCGTCACAAAGATAAATCAAAACCTAAGCGTGTTTAGGAACTATCCTTTTATATGTGCACTTAATGTCAATAGGATGCGGTGCTTTATGTTGCATCCACGCACATGACGATAAAACATGTCATAAATACGTCTGCAGCATATTCCGCTCACGCCAGAAACAGGTTAATGCCAGTTCTTCACCGCTTATTGGTACTAGTTCTAACCATTGCTTCGTAAGAATAATCGACCATTAGACAAAGATTCTTTCCGCCGCTTACGGTCGTTAACTTGTCTTGAATGCGTATGATAAGTTTGCGATAAGTTGCCGGCATATGTTTTGTTGTTGTTAGTTACCATCGCAGCAGTTGGGAGAATTCACGTTATGCCACGTTATTTTTCTCTGCAATAACGCCAGACAGTCATGCAAGTCAGCCTTTTTCAGCTTAAAGTTCCAGGCAATTTTTCGTCTGTGATTT
>NC_087202.1:52681855-52704355 GCF_015104395.2 Macrobrachium nipponense | reverse complement strand
TTCATTTATATGTCCCATTTTGTAAAGGCAAGGCATTCTTTCAAAGTTTGACGTTCTGTGAATATTTGTGTAGTTTTAAGGTTTTTTCTAACAAAAGTTTTTCAAGTTGAATATCTTTTTTTAAGAGAGAAGGATTTTTTTTTTCTGTTGCATTCTTAGTTTGAGCTTTTTTCAGGTTCAGTGCGATTTTTTTAAAACATATTACGAAGAAACGTAAGTCTCTGAGGATTCAGAGTAAATTTTCGGGGATGGGGGGTTCAAGGGAAAAGTTAAGGCTTTTCTTACGCTCGAGAAATGCTTTTCTTTTAAGCTTTTAGAATCACTGGAGTTTCTGAGATCTTCTGAAGTTCAGAGTTTAATAGTTTGAGTATTTTGATCTGTTCTGTGTGTTTTTTCAAGGTTTCAGTAGCTCCGTAGAAATGCGAGACGTATTTTTATGCAGACAAGTTTTCCCAAAGATCGAGAAATCTTTTGCCTCAACCTCGGAAGTCTTGAGTAATGCTATTCGGAAAGTTTGTTTCTCTCCCCGATGTTCGGTTTGGCTTCGTTTTTTCTATTTATTTATCAGGTTTTTTGTTTAATTTTTGCCTCATGAATTACTTAGAAAAGGCTGTATTTTATTGATAACATGATTAGGCTATTTTTGTTCGATTTATAATATTCCTAGAATGTATTCTCTTTCATATAACTACTTTCAGGAATCATAGCCTTTTTTTCAACCGGTTTTATATAAATTACCGTTTCATTTTATATTTAAAAAAACAATCGTTGGAATTAGCGTTCCACGTAATATATTAATTTAATTGCAATTCCTCTTTTAGCCTGATATTCGACATCAAATGATACAACTGTACCCAGTTTTTATTATTATTATTATTATTAATTATTATTATTATTATTATTATTATTATTATTATTATTATTATTAGTGTATAATTCTAAAATGGTGAACAAATTAGAACGGAGAAGATATATATCAAGTAAAAGATAAAATGGATTTAAGCAAGAACCTAGATGAAGACAATAGATAAAACAGCCTGAACTTAGGTTTCATGGCCCATACGAGGAGGATGTTTTATAATTGATTTTCCCTTTCTTGTTTTTCAGTGTGAAAAGAAGCCATAAGTCTTCGATCTAGTCATCGACAAATTAGTCCAGGTAAGTTCTAAACAAACTATTGATGTTTCAAGGTAAGAGTTCTCTGTTTGAATGTGTATTACGAGAGAGCGAGAGTTTCCCAATGTTTCCCAGAATTGTGGATGCGGAGAAGTCTCATCGACACTAATAAGTGATATTAATTGAAAACAAAGGGTTGCGAGAAATTAATATCACCGTTCATATTTTTTCAGCATTATTCCCAGAAAAGGATTCTTTCCCAGGAAAGGATTTTTCCCGGGATAATTATATCTCATAGCAAGTGAAGTCTGTTTTCTCGGCTAATAGGTTTTGTTTCATAAACTGACGTCATTTGATTTTTTCTCCCAGCTAATTATATTTCCAAGCGAACTAACTTTGTATCCAGGGGATGATTAAAGTTTCCAGCATTGATTTTTTTTTTATGATTGAGAGGCTGCCACCTCGTGTCATGTCTCATGGTTATGGTAGGTTATATTCAGACTGCAGAAGCGGATTTGTTGTTTATTTAACTGGTAGTGGAAGAATGTCTTTATTTTAATCGATTAGTCATAAGATGTTGGAGTTTATGGCCTCTCTTTCGTAGAAGGTGTATGATGATTTTATTTTCTATAGATTTTAAAGTAAAGAGATAGTGTATAAAATATGGGAGCTGCTGCTATTGTTAGGCATAGCTGACCTTTTACAGCACGGCCCTCTCCTTGACCAGAAGAGAGAGAGAGAGAGAGAGAGAGAGAGAGAGAGAGAGAGAGAGAGAGAGTTACAAGGATTAAAATGTCTTAAAGACTTTTTAGCCCATCCGAGGAGACATCGTGTGGTCACTATCTATAGAAACAGCTTTCACTGTTCATTCACAGTCTCCTTATAATCTTGTCTAGCTTTCTTTTAAACTTCACGCTGTTGCTGGTTACAACTCCTGGTGGCAGTTTATTTCATATGTAAAGAAGTTCCCACAATGAGATGTGTTGCATCTCTTCAGTTCTAGTTTTCATCCATTATTTCTTATCTGGTTTTCGTTGAACGTAAATAGGTAACTGTCTACTTTTGTTGTGCCTTTCAGTATTTTGAATGTCTCTATTAGTTGTCTTCGCAATCGTCGTGTTTCTAAGCCACAGAGAGAGAGAGAGAGAGAGAGAGAGAGAGAGAGAGAGAGAGAGAGAGAGAGAGAGAGAGAGAGAGTTAAGCTTGTCATTTGGCCGCACGAGCTTTTGCCTTTAAAAAGCCCTTGAAGACGAGTGTAGTTGTCTTCCAGAATGGTGAGTAACAATGAGACAGCGCCAGGAATATCTGTGAGTAAGCGTGAACCAGGAAAATTGCGAGAAAGGAAGAGGGGCGTATTTATGCACCAGTACTTCTCTTCCCGAAGGATGACAAAGAATTTGGGGGTGGTGGTGGTTAAACGATTCGGGAAAGCGAGGTATTTCCTCGTCTAGAATTAATCGTATATTATCTGGCGCTTTGGAATTGAATGACGTGGACAAATTGGAGGGTCAGTTATTATTGAGTGGGCGAGATATTGTTAATATTTGAGTAGAAGAATGCAAAATTCTAATTGAATCATTGCGATATACCAACTAATACGTACGTAAATCCGCCGTGATTTATTGTGAGACAGACAGTCTCTTATTTTGCATTTTGTTCGTGACTGGAAACGCCGTCATTTTGTTATTTTGAAGGCGATGCGTTCGAATATTATTCGTTTCAAGGTCAAACACCCGATTCGTAACGACGTACAAATGCCGGAAACGTATCAGGGATTATGTACATTCTCAGAACTCGGGAAATTTCTGTTTGTGAGTCTGATAGTTATCAGCGCAACTGTTTAGTTTCTAAGAAATAGCAGAGATGATAACGTCTTTGCTTTTTCTTCATGCATGCGATGTCGGTATAAATTAGTATTGTCATTACCAAGACATTCAAAATATCGTGAAAATGGCAGTATAAAAAAATCCACCATTACACGGTATATAAATAAGTGCATTATTATTATTATTATTAATATTATTATTATTATTATTATTATTTATAAAAGGTGAGAATTCCTTGTTGGACGTGTCGGTTACTTACTCGACTACCGCACAACGCAGCTATCCTCTACAAGAAATTATTATTATTGTTCCTATTATTATTATTATTATTATTATTATTATTAGTATTATTGGAAGGAGACCCTCTTTTTTCAAAACAAGTCTTATTGAAAGATATTGCTCCTCGTGTTGTTCTGATGCAGCAATATTATTATTATTATTATTTCTTTATTACTTAATAGGATTTTCAATAGTAATCTTTACTGGATGGTGGTTACATTAACGCACGTGCAGTTATGAAATAGGTATTAGAATAGTCTCTCTCTCTCTCTCTCTCTCTCTCTCTCTCTCTCTCTCTCTCTCTCTCTCTCTCTCCTCTCCTCTCTCTCTCTCTCTCTCTCTCTCTCTCTCAGCAACATTGTGTAATGCTTTAGGCAACTTAAACCATTTTATTGTCTCTACGAAGTAGGTCTATTTGGAATCTTGCTTAATAGAAGTGAATTCATTTGTGCTTTGATTCCTATTTGATTGCCTGATTTTGAAGACCACCAGAAATTGATGTAAAAGAAAAGAAGAAAAAAAACTCTCCCGCCTGGTAAAGTTGGTTTTCGTGTTACTGTAGTTTCATCTTGTAACAAGCAAAGTTTGGCTCCAGAGAACATCAAACATTTGATAAAATTACCAAGACTTCAACACCGTGTCGAACCCCGCAACACCTACTGTGCCGTCTCCCTCACTCCCCTCCCTCTCCTTGGCGCGAACACGCTCATGTTGAAGTGCATTGTTTTAATTTAGTTCATATTATGTGTGTTTGTGCCAAGCCTTCGATGTCAATGTCCGTTGTATAGTGTTATTAATTAAATTGGTGATGTCAATTTAATTTGTAATTACCACGTTGTGTTGTTCGTAGCTTGCAGTAAGGAAGTTGCGTGACGATTAACTTAGATTATTTAGTACCTTCAATTGATACAGCTGTTTTTGCCCTTTGCAGTTTCAGTCAGTGTTGTTGACGGTCTAGTCAAGTGGTTCTCAGTCCTTTTTCTGGTGATGGCACACTAACTAATGTAATCATTACCTTGGCACCCTTTCTTCTTCACCATCGCATCCAGTTTGAGAACCACTGGCCTAGTCCTCGCATTGCTGTTGTTCATAGTGTTAGTTTATGTAATGTCACGCTTGACCCTCTATTGCTAAGAATAATCGGTACTGCTCTGAACAGGTGCCATGACTTGCATCTTCCAGAGGAAATCTTTTCGCTCGGAAAGAGGAACCTGAAAACTCTGGAGTGGGAGGGATGGTGTCTGACATTTCGAAGTCCACGTTACCTATTGGGTTCTGTGGTGAAATCAGCGTAAAATGATTCCTTTTGGGTTATAGGCAAATTTAGTATTGAAGACTAAGAAGAACAGCCACGTTCTCTACAGACGAGGAATAAATAAGAAGATTCTTTCTTGAGTGTCAATCTCGATATTTTGTTGGAGATACACTTAAAGATTTTAGTTATGTCTTCAACCATCTGTCAAGATTTGCACTCTTGAGAAATGGTCTCGTTTGATCCTTGAAGATATTATTAGTATTATTATTATTATTATTATTATTATTATTATTATTATTATTTTTTTTTTTTTTTTTTTTTTTTTTTTTTTTTTTTTTTTTTTTTCTAAAATGCCTTTCCGCAGCTTACTTGGTCATGTATGTACGTTTATTACGAAAACTGAACATACCTTATATTTTATCACATTTAAACATCTTATACTGTATTTCCTGGCATTGTCTCTCATGTGCGTGATATGGTTCCTTTGAAATAAACGAAACCGGTACCTCTTCAAGACCAAGGTCCAGAGATACTGCTGAACTGAACCTTTTCAAGGAAGCGTCCTTGAAGATGCTATAGAAGGATATCAACGAAATTCCTCCTCGGCAGGCTTGTAGCCGCAGTGTCTTTGTTTCCGATAATGATCCAGCTCCTCTTTTTTTTTTTTCAAACATCTGGTTCCATTGTTTCTGAATCGTCGATGGATCTTGGTTTATCTTCGCTCTGCCGCTGAATCTGGTTCCCCATCAATCTCCTGTCTTTTACCTGCCTTTGTTTTGGGCATCCTAGCCCTTAGCGCTCGTAGGACTAAAAGAGAACAGTCTCACACTATCAGTGTACTTAGAAACGATATATATATATATATATATATATATATATATATATATATATATATATATATGTGTGTGTGTGTGTGTATGTATGTATGTATGTATGTATGTATGTATACACATTTTATACACACACACACTCACACACACATATATATATATATATATAATATATATATATATATAATATATATATATTTGTATATATAATAATACGTACGATACATATACATATAATACACACTCACACTATGTATGTATGCGTAAAATCTCGCTTGTTTCCATATATATTGCAGTCCTTCCTTTAATCATATATATTTAGAAATTCACCACAACTGACATTCGTATTTGTTTTGGGGCTTTGCCTTTCTTCTCCCGGGCCTGTTATACCTTTAATATACGTGTCTGAACTCCTGATATTTTTGAGGCAGAGAGGCGCGCCTATCCGTCATCTTCACATTGCCAGGTAAACCCGCTTCGTGCAGCCAGGCGTAGTTGGAGCTGGTTTGAGGCAGTTTTGCTTTCAGATGGGACCCCCCAGGCAATATTCATTTTCCTCGCTGGGGTGATCATTTCGTAAGGTGCAAAAAATACGGACCTTTTTTTGAAGGTTGGAAAATAGGTTGGAAAATAGAAAGAAGAGGAAATCGGTTTGCTACTGTTTGCCTTTAATTTTGTTAGTGGCTGTCATTGTGATTCAGCCGCTTTGAAAACAGTGCCTAGTTAGCCTTGTGCGTCTTGTTGCAGTGGGTATGTTATTGTAAATGGATTTGTACTGTCTCAGTTGTGTCGACATTCTCTTTTAGATGATGACCATGGTTTGGAATACGTATTGTTATTATTATTATTATTATTGATATTATAAGTGAAGCATGGAACCCCAGTATCGATGCTATAATTTTCAGAATTAAAAGCTACAGTAGTGTTAAGAATATTTATGCACAGGGTTAAAAAGGACAAGGAGGGGCTTTCAGATACTGCTCCTTTTCCCTCCCTCTTCAGTCCTGGTGATGTTAAAACAGTAACCTGAACGACACTGTTAGAAGAATCCGCCTTGGACCAATTTCTTGCGTTGTGGTCACACTCCCTCCACTGTTTTACCTTCAGCCTGGGACTGATGAGGGATAAGGAGCAGTAACCGAAATTCTCTCCTTGTCAGTTTCTCACCCTGCGCATAAAATTTTTTAACACTACTATGGCTCTTAATTCTCATTATTATAGCATCGTTACTGGGGTTCCATGGTTCAATAATAATATTAATAATAATAATACTTATTTCAGACCATGGTCATAATCTAAAAGAGAATGTCGACACAACTGAGTTAGTGCAAATCCGTTTGCAATAACATACCTATTACAACAAGACGCACAAAGCTAACTCTCATTATTATTTATTATTATTATTATTATTATTATTATTTTATTATTATTGATTATTATTATTATTATTATTATTATTATTATTATTATTTTTATTTTTTTTTTATTTTTTTTTAATTTTTTTTTGTGGTCTATCAGTCCTCCAATTCGACTGGGTGGTATTTATAGTGTGGGGTTCCGGGTTGCATCCTGCCTCCTTGGAGTCCATCACTCTCTTACTATGTGTGCCGTTTCTAGGATCACACTCATCTGCATGAGTCCTGGAGCTACTTCAGTCTCTAGTTTTTCTAGATTTCTTTTCAGGGATCTTTGGGATCGTGCCTAGTGCTCCTATGATTATGGGTACGGATTTCCACTGGCATATCCCATATCCTTACTTATTTCTATTTTCAGATCTTGATACTTATCCAATTTTTCCCTCTCTTTCTCTTCAACTCTGGTGTCCCATGGTATTGCGACATCAATGAGTGATACTTTTTTGTTTTTCTTGACTTTGTCAATCAACGTCACGTCTGGGTCTGTTTGCACGTATCACCCTATCCGTTTCTGATACCATAGTCCCAGAGGATCTTTGCCTGATCGTTTTCTATCACTCCTTTCAGGTTGGTGCTCGTACCACTTATTACTGCAAGGTAGCTGATGTTCTTGCACAGGCTCCAGTGGAGGGCTTTTGCCACTGAATCATGCCTCTTTTTGTACTGGTTCTGTGCAAGTGCCGGGCATTCACTTGCTATGTGGTTTATGGTTTCACTTTTCGTATTGCACTTCCTACATATTGGAGAGATGTTATTTCCGTCTATCGTACTTTGAACATATCTGGTTCTTAGGGCCTGATCTTGTGCCGCTGTTATCATTCCTTCAGTTTCCTTCTTTAGCTCTCCCCTCTGTAGCCATTGCATGTGTCATCGCTGGCTAGTTCTTTAGTCTGTCTCATGTATTGTCCGTGCATTGGTTTGTTGTGCCAGTCCTCTGTTCTTTCTGTCTTTCTCCTGTCTCTGATATATCTGGTCTTCGTCTGCTTTTATTAGTCCTTATTCCCATGCACTCTTTAGCCATTAGTATTATTATTATTATTATTACTTATTATTATTATTATTATTATTATTATTATTATTATTATTATTATTATTATATTGTTTGCAGAAAATAATCGAAGTTTCATGCTTAGAGATGGCATGAACATTTGAATGGGATATCGAATTGTGTTCAACCTTGACGGAAACACTGAATTTGCCACTTGAAAAACAGAAGACTTAAGAAAATAATTTCCATAAATATAAAAAAGAAAATACTATTTCTTTTCACTTTTAAGGGTAAAATGTATTTTGCTTCCTTTACAGAGAATAGGTAATGTGGGTTTGATGCTAAATTGAATATTCATTAGGGGATGGGCTATGCCGTAAATGAAAGAACTTTGAAGATTAAAGGGGTTGGACCATAATTGAGTTATTGGAGTGAGAGAGAGAGAGAGAGAGAGAGAGAGAGAGAGAGAGAGAGAGAGAGAGAGAGAGAGAGAGAGAGAGTAGGGGCGGGGGATGTGGAATCTAATAAAGACGGTGATGGTAACTATAACAGAAGAATGTGAAATTCTACTACCTAAGTATTTTATTACGGTTTTATTATGCAAGAACAAATTTTCGGATGGACTTGAAATAACGCCTGGTAGTTTATAACAGTGAAATTAAAATTCACTGAAGTAAAAGGGCTGTGATCCTTAGAGTCAGCCCTGCTTTGATTCTCTGTGACCAAAGGGTTGGCACTGCTCCCTTTAGAATGTAGTCTTTAATTTTAAATATATTGCCGTTTTTCATATAAATGCTGCAGATACTACATTTTTTCCAGAAAAGAATACTTCTGAAATATGAATATATGCGCATATATATATATATATATATATATATATATATATATATATGTGTGTGTGTGTGTGTGTGTGTGTGTGTGTGTGTGTGTGTGTGTGTGTGTGTGTGTGTAACTGAATCACGAAGTTTGGAACGTGATAAATCCTTAAATAATGGTATAAGCCACGAAGGAAAGTGAAACACTGGAGTAGCTGCAAAGCATTTCTTGAACTGCCTGAAATATCAGGCATATATCAAAATGCATTCAGGGACATTTGATCTCCCCAGGGGCTGGCTAGTACTAAACACGGCGAAACAGCAACTCACCTACGCCCGTTTCGCGGTGCTTTTTAATACTAGCCCCTGGGGGAGTCAAGTGTATCTTGTCGTGTTTAGTACTAGCCCCTGGGGGTCAAATGTATTTTGTTTGTGTTTGTACTAGGCTCCCCCACCGGGGGGGGGGGGCAATGTCTTTCATCGTATTTAGTACTAGCCCCTGGGGGGTCAAATATATTTCATCGTGTTTAGTACTAGCCCCCCGGGGGGGGGGGTTCAAATGTATCTCGTCGTGTTTAGTACTAGGCCCCCTGGGGGACAAGTGTATTTCATCGTGTTTAGTACTATAGTCTGTCCAGAATGTCATGAAACATAGAGTAGGTTTCCGACGCTGCCCCACTTTTGCGACCAATTTCATTCATTAAATCTCACTTAAGGCGAAAAAACAGTGTAGATTTTGCATACACTTTGCCATCTCTCTCTGTCTCATGTCAGGAAGGTAAGTAGCTTATCACTTTGGTTCTGATACCCCAGCGTGACGTTTAAGATGGAAAGGCTCCTCCCTACGGCAGCAATTAAGTGCTCAAGACACGAGAAGTAAAATAAATTCATGTCCACGAGTACTTCAAAAGGGAGAAAAACAGTGCCTTATTTTTAAAGAGAATGTCTACTCATTTTATCGTTTTCATTATCCTAACATCCAAGAAATTGTTTTAAAATGGAGAAAAATATTATTTTATGAAATATTTTATGTTTGGCACATTCATCAATTTTCTACAACAAATATGGGTAAGAGAGAGAGAGAATGACGATGCCAGGCTACAGATATCTTCATGACCTGACAACACATTTGATAATGTTCAAATATAAACTGATTCAATCAGAATTCAAATTATATAAGAATACAAGGTTTAAAAGCTTTGTGAGTAATAAACTCGAAAAACATTTAGTACATTAAGATTCCTGTATTGTACTGAACTAGATTGATCGTACGGTACAGACGTTAAATTTTTATTTTCATCTAGATGGATCTCTTAAAACTGGTAGAAAAACTGTGATATGTATTAAAGGACTTGAATTCTTCCTAAAAAATTTTTTTTTACATGAATGTTTTTAAAATAAATAGAGCAATCAACTTTATGAACTGTTTTCGAAACACAAGGTCAACTTAAATCCACAACAACCATTCTCTTTTTTGTGTGACTGGAAAGATTCGATTATGGGATTAAAAGGAAATTTTACGACCGTATTAAAGGACCCCCGGAATAAAAGGATGCTGGATAAGCTTGAGTCAGATTTAAAAGTCTTGAGGAAGTTTTGGCATCGTCGCAAATCTACTCGATGTTTTCATGACATTCTAGACAGACTATAGCCCCCGGGGGGTGGGGGTGTTCAAATGTATTTCGTCGTGTTTTAGTACTAGCCCTTGGGGGGGGGGGGTTTCAGTTGTCCATAAGTGCATTTGGCTATCTGCTTGAAATTTCAGGCAGTTTCATGAATTGCTTGGTTTCGATATCTGCCCGGAAAACACACACACACATATATAATTATATATATATATGTATATATAACCGATTTTAAGTAGTTATTTCTTTGTCAAATAAATCCTTGAGAGAGAGAGAAAAAAATAGGTCATTGAACTGTAAGCCTCTTTCAGTTTCATAGATATAAAAGCACATCATTAGCAGAACGTCTGTCCAGGAAGTTTCTTGCAACCAGCTGCTTGAACGGAAATGTCCTATTTCTTCACACGGAAGTCTGTTTCCCCAAAATATTTCCGTCCTCTGTCTCTTTCAAACCTCTTATTCTCCGCAGCAGAATATATCGACTCCATCCTCTGTAAAATGAATGAGATCTTCTAAAGAACTCCATTCGAACCTCGTTTTGTCCTCTTGTACTTCGAGCTCATTTGCAGAGGATTATTTTTCTTGCTACTGAATAGGTGGTGGATTGCTTTTGAAATAAGGCCCTCTTGGTTTTCCGTCTTGAAATTCCTTTTTCTTTGATGTATTTGGTATATTGTGCTGTCTACCCCATTTCTCCCTTGTCACTTCCAGAGATATTTTAGTCTTCCCCCCCAAAAAAATACATCTTTTGTCTCACATTTTTCATGCAGAGTTTATTGGAAGTCCCTTCCGTCTTTTTTGAAAAAAGTAGTTTTATGAGCATTTTTTGACCATTAGTCAGTAATTTTTTTTTTTCAACTCAACTTTATCATCTTGTCACTTTAACACCATTTTTCATTTTCCCTTAACCGTCGAAGCCATACCCCCAGACAGCCATGAACAGCAGCCTCCTGCTGGCCTTAGTTCCTATCCACTTTCTTCACAGAGACTTAATCACCGCATACCATCGCCTGCTCGGAAATTGGAGGATGGTTTCGTCACCCATCGCAACCCGCACGAAACCTGATTGACTTCTTCGCCGCCACCTTCACCTTTCTTTTCCAAGGGATTCTTTTGAATGGATTCCAGACAGACCACGGGTATTTCCAATAATCCAAGCATCCACTCCTCCCCCCCCCCCCCCCCCCCCAAACCCCCCCCCCCCCCCCCCAACCCCACCCCCGAAGACTAAACAGATTGATTCGTCTTCTCTTTGTTCTCGGGGAGAGTTGCCAATCTCTCTCTCTCTCTCTCTCTCTCCTCTCTCTCTCTCTCTTTTTTACATCCACATATACGTTATTCAGGTATCATTTTTCCATCGTTGTTCCTCTCTCCCTCGAGTGCAGTCGCTTCTCGACCTTGGCTATTTTGCAACCTCCGTCTGCGCAAACCCTTTGAGTCATATATTTATCTGAACAATGGTGCTGCGCTTTGAACTTTTAAAAATAGTGTTTGCTTTTGAAGATGCATAATGTATTTGAAAAGTGTTTATATGTGTGCTTGTTTAAGTATGTGTGTGTAATATATACTATGTGTAATTCTGGGAGAAAAGCGACTTGAAATTTTTTGAAATTATGAGAACTTAAAATCTGGGTAGTCTGCAGAAGTCATTGAGGCGAATTGTGTATCGTCTTGTACATGTAGATGCTTTAGTACTTGTTGGATAGGTAGTCAGGGAGATCTTGGAAGTGAAATTGGAAAGATGGAGACAGTACTGGAGGACGAGAGGAATGGAGAATAAGTAGATCCAAGACAGAATATATGTGTACCACCACCACTGATGGTTATGATAGAGAAAGTATTCAGCTTGTGGAGAGCAAATAAGGAGAGTTTTGATAAGTTTTAAGTATTTGGGATCTTTTGTTAACGCGGAGAATATGGAAGAAGAAGTAAAAACATCGGGTACAGGGCAGGCTGGAACAAAAACTGGAGAGCGGCCTCAGAGTTCTTTGTGACCAGTGCCGCTTAGGTTAAAAGGAAAATTTCACAAGAACGGTGGTAGAACAGCAATGCCTATGGTACGGAACAGCAGCATGAGAAAAGCAGAGCAGAAAGAAGATGGATGTGGCAGAAATGAGAAATGCTAGGGTGGATTGTCCTGTGGTAACAAGAGTGGATAGGATCAGAAATGACTACATAAATAAGGGGTCAACTAAGGTGGTGGAAGTATCCAAAAAGAAAGTGCAGGAGGGGAGGCTGAGGATGGTATGGGGACACCTGTTGAGGAGAGATAGGACCACGCTGGGAGACATACTATGGGGGTGGAGGTGCACGGAAGAAAGAAAAAAAAGAGAGACCAAGAAAGAGATGGAATGACGTGTGAGAGGAGACTTAAATGAGGGAAGGGATTGATGAGGCGGAAAAGCACAAGATGAAAATATTTGATGGAACGGCTCATTAACCGAAACGGCGACCCCATATAAAAATGGGACAAGCTGGGAGAAGAAAGAAGAAGGATAGGTGTGTATGTACTATTAGCATGATTGTTGTAGATGCTCGCTCGCGTATGCTTTGCGTGTATGAAAGTAATTAACAATTTGAAAGTGATAACAATTTTTGATATAATATATATATATATATTTATATATGTGTGTGTGTGTGATGTGAGAGTGGAGAGAGAGAGAGAGAGAGAGAGAGAGAGAGAGAGAGAGATATGAAACTGTATGGTGACTTATCTATTTAAGGAAATTAGATAATTGGATGGTTCGTGAACATATTCATCTTGGACTGCATTTACAGACAAGGGTAACGTTAATCAAATGTGCATGCAAATGAAGTGGAACAAGAAAGAGAAGTGTGGGATTGGATGAAGAATATAGAAGAAGGAATGATGAAAAGTGCCAAGTTTTAATAAAGGGTCCTGGAAAGTATGAGAAGGGAAGGTAAACTGATAAAGATGCAGAATATTCTTGGCGAAAGAAAATTCATGTTCACTGAAACGGGGGTTGGGTGGGTGCGGGAGGGGCCCGATATCCGAATAAATGGAATGAAGTATATTGCCTCCTAATTTGTATTTTGGATGCAAGGAAGTTATCATTGTAATGATAATTTTATGTTAACATTTAGCACTCACGTTGGTAATTCAATAGCGACGACTCGTACGTGCCCCCTCTCCTTCATCTCATCAAACGAGGTGATGACTTGCTAAAAACAACAGATTGTCGATGACCTTAGTCGTTGCGGCGCCAGATGACACGAATAAAACAATTCATATCGCCATGTTCATGTTTAGTCCAAAAGGTGCTATTAGGGAGGTGCAAGTTCATATTGTATGATCACGATCTTTCACGCAACGTGACAGCTATCAGATGACAGCTGTAGAGACGCCGTTGTTGCTTAGAAACCGATTTGGAAATGGGAGCACACACAGGAGATAAGGTCTCGCCATACTATTGGGCAACGATCGTTCGGTCCGCCTCTCCATCACGGCAGACCACAGGTTGAGTACTGTTTCTGAGGGCCATTGCGAGGTTGGCTGCCTTGGAGGACGGACGTGTAGCGTTTCCACCCTCTCGGTTCCCTGGCCTCCGTGTGAGACGTTTTTCTTCTTCGCTTTGGATAACCACACCGCTTGAGAAGTCCACGAGGAGTGAGACCCCCATTCCTAAATTCGGGAAGGAACAGAAGCAGTGTGGTTTTATCAGCTCAGTCGTTGCGCATACCTTCTGTGAATGTGGACAGTTTAGTTTGTGTGCTATTGGGTACCGTCGGGAATCAGCTGTTTGTGGATGACTGAATCGCAGCCAGCTGCATATTGCCTCCGCCGTCTGTTTTTTGTGTTTGTTTACTTGTTGACGTGCTGGCCAGCGCTGTGGAGTTCATTCTTTGCCTCGTCGAAACAGGTGTGTTTTAATTTATGCATTTATGTATTTGTTTCTATTCATGGCCATTTTATTGTGTGAGTGTTATATGTTCTTTCTTTTCATGATATATATATAATAAAGGATATATATATATATATATATATATATTATATATATATATATATATATATATATAACAATAAATAGCGAATACCACAGGAAAAAAATGATAGACAGAAATCCAAAGCGCTTATTAAATGAGTCTCGTGCATCTACTGTGATTTTTTAAGCATACACACACACACCCACACACACACACACACACACACACACACACACACACACACACACACACACACACACACATATATATATATATATATATATATATATATATATATATATATATATATGTTTGTGTGCGTGTGGGTGTGTGTGTATGCTTAAAAAATCACAGTATGCACGTGACTTTCATTAATAGAGCGCTTTGGATTTCTGTCTATCATATCACACAAACATATATATATATATACATATATATATATATATATATATATATATATATATAAATGTTTGTGTGTGTGTGGGTGTGTGTGTGTTTATGTGTGTGTGTGCGTGTGTGTGTGTGTGTGTGTGTGATGTTTATATGCTTTTATACAATGTAATTTTTGTAAATTGAAGGGCTGTCAGAGATTGCAACTATCCACTATGTGGTTAAGAGTTCTCACCCGTGTACACTGAATGAATTTCAGTATGTTTCTGCTATATAAAGATACGATTAGCATTGTAACCAAAAGAATTTTTATTATCGTTTACATCGACAAACGGATGGAAACTACTGTTTTCTCTTAGATATGCAAGATGATGATAACCATGTTGTAAGTTTATTTTTGAATTGGAATTCTGAAATGGAGTTATAATCAGTGTTGAGTCTCTCCCACTCTTTAATCACGCCTGATGTTCACCATGTAGCTGTCATCGTCATCACCGTCACGAATGCATTCTCCACCTTCATCGTCCCTTAGGGGGTTAGTGCCGTCAGTGCACCTCATGCGGTGCTCTGTAAGCATTGCTTAAGGTCTTTTGCTAAGTGCCTTCGGCCCTCAGCTGCAACCCCTTTCATTCCTTTTACTGTACCTCCTTTCATATTCTCTTTCTTCCTTATTACTTTCCCCTCTCTCCTAATAATTGATTCATAGTGCAACTCCTGAGTTTTTCTTCCTGTTATACCTTTCAAATTTTTACTGTCAGTTTCCGTTTCAGTGCTGAATGACGTCATAGTTCCCAGTGGTTGGCCTTTGGCCTAAATTTTATATTCAGTTCAATTCAGTCCACCTACATCATCATCGTCATCATCTTCATCATGACGACCGCCATTCAGCAAATTCCCGTGCAGTTTATTTTGAGCTTCTCTCAAGAATCTGCTGCCTCTTCTCCGGCGTCCTTTTGCCGACCGCGAGTCATTCATTCGTCATTGAAGGTGTGGGAAATGGGAAGGGTTGGTTGCCTCGACTGGCTTCGCATCTTTGAGCGCTTTTAATTGCCCGCATTGCTCTTTCAGTATGCAACATCAACCAGGTCATAGTTAGCTTTTATTCACTTCTTAGGCTCTTTCAGCAGATTCACTCTCTCTCTCTCTCTCTCTCTCTCACTCGCTTTAGTGACTTGAAAACTTAAATTTGTGTCTTGTTGGAATCCTCGATATGATGATGCGAGTATATATAGGATATGGTAATATCCTTTACACAATTTGTATATATACTATATAGTATGTATATATATACGTATATATATATATATATATTTTATATATATATATATGTATTATATATATATATATATATATATATATATAATATATATATATATATATATATATACACAAGAGTATATGAGTTTTTGTGTGTGAATATATTGTATGATACACATATATTTTATTAGTATATAATATTATATATATTATATATATATATATATATATATTATATATATATATATATATCACTGCGTGCGTGAATTTTATTTTCGCCGTATTACAAACAGGGAAATATTTTTATAATCGATGCCAGTACAGTCTTTTTATCATCAGCTATAACTATGTAAACAATGTTCAGTATAGTCCTGTGCACCGAATGTTTGTTCCTCACGAAGTGATCATCTTCACTCGAACATTTCATTTCTTAAGGGAGTTTTTATGATTGGGGTCAGGTGAAGAAGACGCACTGGCTAGTTATCCTTATGGTTTTAATTGCTCTTATCAATTGGCCAATACACAGACACAGCCAGAGCGTCAGTGGCTGCCTGACCCGAGTCCTGCCTCTTTTCTTTCTAGACTTTTCATCATAATTTCGAACGTAGGGCGTTCTTCCCTTTTATGGACATACTCTCTCTCCCTCCCTTCTGCTTTGTTCAGAGCAGCGACTCTTCAGAGTTAGTTGTTCATTAGGCTAATAATGGTGCTTTCTAGATAATTAGCTGGCGTTGTCTTTGCTTCCAGACATTGTACGTATCCCTTTCCTCTCAGTCACCACTTCCCTGTTGTGTCGCGAATCTTTAAAGAGGACGGGATTTGTGTCCTTTTGTTATCCTCCTTTTTCCACCTGTTCGCTATTCTTGTATGGGCTCAAAAAAAGGTGGTGGGGGAGGGGTCAGCGTAACCCATGGAGGGGCAACCCCACCCCGTCGCTTCCCGAAGAACGAGAGAGATTTACGGCGCTGTTCTATCTCTCTCTCTCTCTCTCTCTCTCTCACACACACACACACACACACACACACAAAGCAATTAGGTTAGAGCTACACGAGCATTAACAAGTGAATAAGATATAAGGTTTTTAACTTCACGATCATAAACTACTGAATCTCTCTCTCTCTCTCTCTCTCTGTCTCTCTCTCTCTCTCTCTCTCTCTCTCTCTCTCTTTCTTTTCTTGCTTTTCTTCCGCGCCTCCCTCGTCTTCCCCTTCGTCTGGTTTGATACAATAGAAGTCAAGGGCAAATATCATGATTGTTCTCATGTGGCAGCTCTTTTGACGTCGTAATCTTGCCGAAAACAACAAAGGAGATACCTTCGTTGTTTTTATGTCGTTGGATGATACCTTAGATGATGTTTGTGGTTGCTGGGTACCATTTTTTTTTTTCTAATGGGGAGGCGATGTATATGCGTATATTGTCAATTCAGAACTTATGCAGAGTCTAGACAGAGGGTCTTGTAAATCTGGAGCGAATAGATATTCAGGAAGGAGGACGCAAATCATGGCGAATAGTTATTCAGGAAGGAAGGTGTCCTCCATTTGCCTGATGCCACTGCTGTATGAATAATCCTGCCAGTGGTTTTCTTCAGTTCCATTCTCATAATGTAGTTCGTCATATGTGTAATATTTACTTGGATGCCATCTTGTTGACGATGCTGAATTCAGCTAGCGTTGTATAATTTCAGTATTGTGTTGCAGGCGTTGAGTTCAGAAAAGATTTTTTCAAGTTTTATGATGAAGAAGCTGAATTCTGTCGAGTGTTCGTTGCCAATAACTTCGAGAAAGATAATGAATTTAATGTCACGTTGTTTACAGTTAGCTCTATGAAGATATGAAATTTGACAAGATTTTCATAGAAAAGAAATTCCGGAAAAGAGATGGAATTATCAAAACACCTCTGAGAGGGGGAAGATAGAGCTCGAAAGGTTTTCCCCGTATTGTCAGTGGAGGATGTCACTTGTATTTTTTTCCTTTTTATTATGAAGGCTGCTAAATTGAACTGAGCGTAGATTAGTGTGTTCTGAACGCAAGAGAGTGATTCTGAATTCGTGAGAATATGGAAACTATTGATACTATTCTGAATTCATCAGGATATTGAAAATATTGTAAGTGTTCGGAAATAGTCATGATATTGAAAAATGTTCTGAAATCGTCAGGATATTGGAAATACTCTAATATCATCGGGATGATTTCAATTTTCACGTGAATGAATATACCAGTAGAATATATATATATAAATATATATATATATATATATATATATATATATATAATTTATTATATATATATATATATATATATATATATATATATATATATATATTTTGTTAGTAGGGGGGGGGGGGGTGGGTGGGGGAAGACATTGCATTCAAGAAACTTTTGTTGGCTCCATTCCAGCGTTCAGTTAGGAATTCCTGTAATGTTCGAAAGCACGACGAGGAAGGAAGGAGAGTCTGACTCAGAAGGAAGTTGTGAGGAAAGTCGGGATAGAAGTTTTCCAGTCTTCTATCATCGTTGGAATATGACTCAGAGGAAGAAGAAGAAGGAGGAGGAGGAAGAGGGAACAATACGCAGTTATTAAAAGACGAACTTTCAATGCTTTCCCTCTTCTTTGCAACTTGATTTTTTTTTTTTTTTACTTTTATTGAGAAACATCTGAGATTCTTTCAGCTTCATTTTTTTCGATATGGAACTGGTGCGCTATTTTCCCAAGAATTTTTTTTTTCTAGAAATCATGTATATCTGGGTGGCCTTGAATTACTCGAACGTTTTCAATTTTTTTTTCTTTTATTACAGAACCTTGAATCTCTCAGATGGCCCTGTTTATTTCCAGGAATTTGAAATATTTAGCAGGAATATCATCTGTTTGCCTGTCTATTTCCATAAAACTGAGGTCTCTTAGGTGCGTTAAATCAAAGGGAAAATTTTCAGTTGCAGTTTCCAGAAATCTAGAATCCCCTCTAGGTGTCTTTGATTCGCTGGTTGGTGTCCTCGAGTCATATGAGTTTTTCTGCGTCTTTATTTCCAGCTACTTGGGATTTTTAAGGGGACTAAATTTACCTGGAAATTTTGAATTTTTGTTTTCAGAAGCCTGGAATATTTTTCCAGAAGTCCGGGGTCCTTTTGGGATTCACCTGAAAGTACTGTTTTATTATTCATTATGGCATTGCACTCATGTGGAATAAATGGAAAGAATGATCTGCTGAGTAAGCTTACGTATATTGCATAATTTTCTTTTACTTTGATTCGGTCCTTGACAAACATTGAAACATGAAGACCCCTCATGCATCAGTATATATGCATTATTCAGGAGGTGTACCTATTCTGCGAGGCTTCAAAAAGGAGCAGTAAGGACGAGCACGGTTAAGAAGACTTCCTTTATAGAATGAGAGACAGCTTCCCTGTAGCAGAGAGTACACGTATTGCATTGAAATGCTTCGGTGTAATGCAGAACGTCTCTGAAGGAAGTTAAAAACATCGTCGTTGACGTACCAGGATTTAAGATGAATTTGTTGCTCAAAGTTAGGGAGTTGGGATGACTTGTGAATTGAAGAAATAATAGTCATTGCAGAAACCCCTCGCAGTTCGCAATTCACAATTCCGATCGCAACTGGGACCCATAGCAATTATGATGCAATTTAGTAGTCAGTGGAAGTTGAGTGCCGTTATCTCCGCTGTCATTTTCCCAGTCTGTTCAAAAGTAAGGTCCCATTGTAGGCTGATGGAAGATCGTATTTCACTGCGTAATTTAATACGGATCCCGTTGCAGTGGCTCGTATTTTCATGCAAACTGCAGGCCGTGTGTGCTCTAGGTCAGTCGTGCGAAATGGCCATCGCTGGGGAAATTTGTAGCCTCCGCGTTTATTTTACTGTTAATTCAAATCTCGGATTGTTATTGGTTATATCTGTCGTTGTGGCGGCCTCCTTTACTTCTGTTCTATAAAGCATAACTGATCAGTTCCACATGCCACGTTTTATATATTATATAATATAGTATATATATATATATATATATATATATATATGCATACATATATACATATACATATATGTGTGCGTGTGTAGTGTGGTGGCCGGACATATTATTTTTAGTAGCGTAATTCTCGTAAATTTCATAAACAGTCAATCAATCAATCAATCATGATTTGACCACGGTGACCTATGAACCGTTATCGAAAATAAATGATAGACTGCCGAAGAACCTGAAATTCCAGCTGGTCCCTTCCATCACCAGATGATCATTTTCACTAATCATTGTATTTTCACACAAGTGTCACAGTTTCCCTCTGGTTGCTTTGGAGCTACATACGCAGGTTTTAGTTTTCTGTTTTCTGCTAAAGAAAACTATTGAGACGGCTGTTTCTCTGTCCGTCCGCACTTTTTCTGTCCGCTACCAGATCTTAAAAGATACTGAGGCTAGAGGGCTGCAAATTGGTATGTGGATCATCCACCCTCCTGTCATCAAACATAACAAATGGCAGCTCTCTAGCCTCTGTTTTTTTTTTTTTTTTTAATTTTTTTTTTTTTTCTTTTTAATTTAAGGTTAGATTTAGCCATGATCGTGCTTCTAGCACCGCTTTGTGCCTAAAACACGGGCACCACCGGGCCATGGCTGAGAGTTTCATACAGCATTATACACTGTACAGAAAACTCGATTGCCCCGAAGAGACTTCGACGCCGACGCATTTTGCACTCGTTTTTATTTCGACAAAGTAGTTTGAATGATTTCTTCTCAAGGGATTGAAAGTTGGCGGTGTTAAGATACCAGCAAAACTAAGGTACAGCAGTCTCTCTCTCTCTCTCTCTTCTTATTAAACAGAACCGTGTAATATTAGACTTTATTCCTTACACTGGTACAGACTTGAGGTTCTGAAATGTCTGCCGTATTGACGTAACCGCTTTTCAACTCTGTTTAGAACCTTCCTGTCGTCTGCTCTCTTAATCCGCTCTTCATTTTCCTCTGAAATGGGCCTCGAGTTTCGTGGGATCCAGCCATTATAATAATAATAATAATAATAATAATAATAATAATAATAATAATAATAATACTGTCTTTTCTAATGTCTTTCTCTCGTTTCCCTCATTTGGACATTGGCTCCCGATAAGGATATGGCCTCATTTTTCGGTGTTATAAAAATAATGATAACCTTGACGTCTCCGTCATTATATTTGATACCTTCCTCTGATTTGCCTACCCCATTTTTCATCATCATCATGTTGATCCCTTCCTCTCATTTCCTTCCATTTCCCTTCCACTCGCTTATCCGTCTTTCTTGCTCTAGTCGCGTTTCAAGGAAGTTCATGTGACACGCTCTGGTAGACGCACAAGTCGATTAAAACTTTTTTTTTTTCCGTTTTTTTTTTTTCTTTTTTTCTTCCCGGAAACCTGAGCCCTCTTCCGGATGCTCTCGCAATATTCTTTTATGTTTGCTCCGCTGCGTAAATGAAAAGATATTTGACAGCGAAGAAACAAATTTTTTCCGCCTGCCATGTGCGCGTTTTTAATTTTGTTCTCTCCTGGTAGTTTTTCCAGCGTTACTCTCTCTCTCTCTCTCTCTCTCTCTCTCTCTCTCTCTCTCTCTCTCTCTCTCATTTATTTGTGTGTTTCTTACCTTGATGGTGGTGAGGTTGGTTAATGTTACCCTTGTTGTTGTTGCTTTTATGATTTTTGATGACAGTTGTAGTAGCAGAGGCAGCACCGTCAGCGTTGGAGAAATTTCGCTTGAGGAAATAAATAACAATTACAGTTACTTTCAAAATATGTAAATTACAATTACAATGATAATTAAATATGGAAAAAGCAATCATATTATAATTACAATTACTTAAAAGCAAATTAAATTACAATTACATTGATAATTACAAGGGATTTGGGTGCTAGAGTAAACACGCAGCCCAACCCTTACCACTTCAATTTTATAATTACAATTGAATTACAAATTATATCATCCTGTAATTAATAAAATTACAGTTACTCTAATTACTTTTCAATTAAAATTACACGAAATTCTGTAATTAATTATATTTCAATTACAATTACTATTACTCCAACCCTGGTTACGTAGTACTAATGATAATATTGAAGCGGACGTAATTAGAATACAAGAAGCCGACGTCTTCGACTCAGCTGCGTTGAAGAGGTGTAGGGGCTAGCAACTTCATCCTCAAAAGCTCTACATTGCTGGCTTTCTAGCGCGACGGCCCTATGAAGGGTACTGCAAGGCGTTTGCTAGATTCGTGGGCGTTACACCTTCGGCTCTTAAATTTTTGTTTTCTTTTTTATTTATTTAGACAGATTCACCCTTTTGGAGCCAGTCTACCAGATGGTAATTTGCATCCTTATGTACGTAGTGTTCATTAAGCTTAGCTTGTACATGGATATGTACGTGTGCATACGCCACTTTTTTCTAATACGTACATTGTCTTTTTTTTAGCTGCTTCGTAGTTGAATCACTTCTCGGCACCAGGGATGAAATTCCCTAAGCTTACGATGAGAGGATCGCCCTTCCGGCATCTCACTTAGGACGTCGTGTTTTATTTGATTCATTTTGCCTCCATTCTCATTCATCCCATGAAGTTCCGCCCTATCATTTTTTTGTTTTGCTATTGTGTGTGAATTGCATTAATAAAGACCTTCGAAACTAAGAGTATTACGATCTACTGTCGTTGTCTCGTCTATAGAGAGAGAGAGAGAGCCTTTAGGCTGTATACTTCAGTTTAAGACCTTAGATTACTCTCTCTCTCTCTCTGAGAAAACCTT
>NC_087202.1:52656855-52676855 GCF_015104395.2 Macrobrachium nipponense | reverse complement strand
TGAGTCACATAAGTTATATAAATGCATGGTAGAAGCAAAAAATAATGGTAACTATCCAAGTTTACAGTATATGATTGGTCAGTCCTCAGTCCTATTCTATCTAGTGGATATCGGTCTTTCTTTATGGAAAAATAAATTTCGTTCTTTGTTGACGACACTTGATGGCTTCTTGTTTGCTGCGACCTGTTGTTTGGAGACTAAGTCCTGGGGAGCATATCCGTGTGTATTTGTATGTGCAATAACGAGGGTGTCCTTGACTTCCTACTTGAGATTGTGTATTGTGTTTTTATGCAAATTTCATTGGACTTCTACTGTAATTTCCGAGTAACCTTGTACATTAAACAAAAAATATAACTTCACTACTTGATACCTAAAACAAAAATTGGCAACTCGGTTAAAGGAACCGATTAGTGGTTAATACTTGTAGGTTTCTTCTACTGTGACAAACAATTAGTAGTTTTCACCAATCAATATCTTGTTAGTAAGTTTTCAACAACTAACTATCTTGTTAATGAGTCTTCATCAATTAACTTCTTGTTAGTGAGTCTTCATCGATTAATATCTTATTAGTAAGTTATCATCAATCAACATCTAATGGATTTTGAAACAAAAGTAAAGTATATTAATTACCTTCAAAATCTTGATCATTTCTAAAAAAAAAAAAACGAATTCTCTTATCTTAAAAATCTCTTAATGTCTTATCTTAACCCGTCTTATTTATTCTTTTACTTCTAAGAATGTTCTCATGGAACGATTAAGCTTAATATACGTCTTGAAATTTCTTATACTGCGCTTTGAACTGTTTTCTTACATACCCAAATATTTCCCTTCAAGTCACAAATAAAATTTGAAAGTTGAAGTGCACTTAACCAAAAAAAAATTGCTACAAACCAACTAATTAAAGTAAGAAATTGCAACAATAAAAAGATTATTCCTAAGTCAAAAACAACCGGTGAAGGTAAAACTTAGCAATAAAGAAATCAAATAAATACATGGGAATAATTGGATGAATTAATGGGTTTGCTCTTCTGTTTCACTGAAAAGTGACTCTTCTATTTCTTAGGTTATATCTAGTTCCTTCTTCTTCAATTTCTTCTGACAGTCTCTGTCATTTCGGATTCTTCAACTTCTTTGGTTCTCTTGACCTTGTCCTTGTTTATCCAAATTCTTCTTCTTCTAATGATTCAGCAGATGTGGAACGGCATTTGGTTATTCATTTTCTTAACCTTATCTTAGTTTCTTGTACGTCTACGCTACGACCTTGTATGGTCCTGTGAAATTTTGTGGCTAACTTATAATTAATACCACTTCTTACTTCCTTCTTAATATAGACTTCATCCCCTTTCCCCTCTTGTAGTCTACAGGCCTTAATCCTTCTTGATGCTTCTCTATCATATTCTGCTGGGCTTCTTCTAGATTCTTGTGCAATTGCTTGTGTATTACTTTAAAGTTTCCGATTCTTATCTTCTGATATCTTCAGAGTAATTAGGCTGTATTGGCTGATTCAGCCATGCATAAGGTATCTGGGTTCATATCCCATCAAAGCTTTTATGGGAGTTGCTCGAGTACTCGTATGATGCCTTGCATTTAAGGTAATATGAGGGACTAAGGTAAATTGACGTCCCAGTCAGGATCCTGTCCTACTGTGTGACGCAATACGTTCTTAAAACCTTCCTGTTATTCCTTTCTACCAGCCATTGCTAGCTGGGTGATACGGCTGTATCGCTACTTTTTCTACTTAAAGGCGTTACAAATTTCTTGAACTAATGAGTTGTTGAACTCGGTCCCATTATCAGAAATAATGAGCTGTGGGGCAGAATATCTGCAAAATATCTTATCGAAGAGTTGCGGTTGCACAATCCTTGGCACTTTTACTAGTTAGTGGTACCAACTCTGTATATCTCGTGAGCGCGTCGATACATACTGTAGTATATTCTTACCCTTTACTCTTGGTATGGAGATTTGTGATAAGATCAATAGATACTCTTTCGAAAGGAGTCTGTGGGATAGGATATTTCCCTAGTGGTACTTCCTTGTCTGTTCTTCCCTTGTAGCTGTTGCATGTATTGCAGCTCTTCACATAATTACTACATCCTTGTGAATTCCCTTCCAATGGAAAGTTTTTCTTTGAATTAATCTAATTGTCTCATCCCTTCCTGGGTGAGCTCTCATGCATCATCGTGCATTAGCTCAATGACCTTGTCTCTTAGACTCTTAGGTACTAACCTTTTGTGCAGTACACCTAGAAATTGACCAAATGGATCATATTCGTGACACATCCAAATTAATACGCCATCTATGTCCGTTAGTGCATCTGTGGACATCCAACCTTCCTACCTAGTTCGGTTAATTCTTGTTGGCTGGTGTTTTTCTTTTCCGCTTTCTAACGTATTTGAACAGTTCCCTTATATCTTCATCTCTTTATTGTTCCTTTATGAAATTTTGTTTTGCCGGGGGGGAAAGCTCCTCTGTATAATGCATGGTAAAGTACATTTACGTCACCTGCACATTGTTTCATTCCTTTTCTTCTTGACTTATCATATTTATACAAATCATCTTGTGATACAATATCTTGATAATGCATCTGCTACCTTATTCGTCTTCCCCAGGGACATATTTCACTTCTATGTCATAATCTTGGGGCTGTTCATGAACTAACGGGCTCTTCGTCCAGAAAAAATTAGGGTTCTTTAGCATTTCTACTGCAGCTGAATGATCCGTGAACACGGTTATCTTGTAACCAAAAAATGATATATCTGAAATGCTTTTAAAGCGTCTATAATAGCTAGAGACTCGAGGTCTGTTACTGAGTAGTTCACTTCTGAGGGCTTTAATTTCCTACTGTAAGAAGCTATGGCATTATACTTATTTTATCTTGCTTTTGCATTAAAAAAACATGCTCCTATACCAATGTGGCTTGCGTCCGTGGCTTAAAAAAAAGAATTTTAATTCTTTGCCAAAGTTCTGGGAAGCTAAGTACTGGGGGATGTTGTTAATCTTTCTTTCAATTCATCGAATGCTTCTTGCTGCTTGTCTGTCCATACAAATGATACGTGTTCCTTTAAAAAGTTCAGTTAGTGGTTGCGGATATTGACTGCAAAGCTCCCTATGAACTTGCGGTAAAAATCCTGCTAAACCTAAGAATGACTTTACGTCCTTCTTGCACTGAGGTGTAGGATATTCCTTGATTGACTTTATCTTTAAGTCGTTTACTTCTACGCCCTTTCCCTTTTTTCACTTAGTGTATGACCAAGGTAGTCTATTTCCTTTTAAGGAAGTTACACTTCTTTAATTTAAGCTTCAGGTTGGCTTTTCTTAATCTCTTTAGGACTCTCTGACTAAGTCTATGTGTTCCTCTATAGTGTTCTGTTGCTATTACCAAATCATCTATGTAACAGTGTACGTCCTTGCCTAGTAAATCGCCCAAAATTTTATCCATTAATCTTACAAACAGTTACCGGGCTTGACTTTTAGACCAAAGGCATCTTACATACTGGTATCTGCCGTTACTAGTGGAAAAAGCAGTCAAAGGTTTACTTTCTTCGTCTAGAGGGATTTGCAAGAATCCTGCAATAAATCTATAGTGGTGAAGTATCTCTTGACCCTATAGTGGCGATAAGATCTCGCATTGACGGCATTGGATAAGGATCATTTTCAGTAATTTGGTTCAATTTTCTGAAATCCACAACTATTCTGTAAGTTTTGTCCTTTAGGAACTAGCAAAAGTGGAAAAGACCATGGGGATTTAGATGGTTCTATTATTCCTTGCCTATTCATTCTTTGTACTTCTCTTTCAATGATCTCCTTCTGGGGAATGTGCTACTCTGTAAGCTGGTATGTAAATTGGCTTGGTGTTTGATGGAATGTCTATCTTGTGCGTTTATTTCGCGTGTATTTCCCAAGGTGTCGCCGTCTAGAGCGACTATATCATTATAATTCGCACAGTAAGTCTATGAATTCTTCTCTAACATGGTTTTCCTTAATTTCCTTTAAATGAAATCCTATCTTAGCTCTTCTCAGTTTTATGTCCTGAGCATAATTTTCATTTGCCTTTACTAATTGCTGCTACCGTTTCCCTTTCTCACAACTCGTATAGGTATGGAGTATACTTCTGCTAGGCCTATCTCTGTACCTGGTGTTAATTTAACCTTTCCTCCTCTGTTATTTTCGTAATCTGTAACGCTATTTTGCCCTGTCTGACTTCATGTAAACTAGAAGAATAATGTATTCCGTTTACTTGCGACTTTTCAGTAAGCGTGAGAATTTCCTTTCCTTCCAAAAATTTGGATTTACCGTACATTTCTTTACCCAAGTACTTTCTCCTGGTTTAAGTCTTAATTCCCTTTCTAAACTTTAAATAAGTGCATTGATTTGATTCTAAGAGGTTAATGATCTGTTGTGAAACTCGTGATGCATTCTGGATATCTTCCCTCTGTCTTATCCTTCTTTAAGATACCTTTCATCGTGGGGTTTCTCTTGAGTCTGGGGATTCTTTTAATTAACTTGCCATATTGGTATTCTAGAAATCTCACGGACCGTTGTTTAATCACTAGTTGTTCTCTAGGGGCATCAATGCTTATCCCTTGTCTAGCCATAGTTGGATAACCTATCAGCAAATGAGCAAAAGCTAATTGTATATCTCTGGCTACCAGAACATTTTCTCTTAGAGCAATTCTTCCTAGCTTAAATGGAAAATCTAACTGTCCAATTACGTGGATATCATTACCCTGGACGTCTGTGATTCTACAATCTACTGCTGGATTCAAACTTAAGTGAGAAAAATACAACCGATACACCTTTTCTGACATTATATTCTTAGGACTTCCTGTATCAAAGAATGTAATAATAGGTTTCTCTAGACCGACATGTGCGGGAAATAATTGGTCTATAATTATATTCATTTCCTAACATCAACTTTGCTAACCTGTGTAGCTGGGCTTAGCCTTGACATTCCGGACGTTCTCTCTGTTATAGAGGAAGATTCATTGTACCAGTAAGCAGAAAATTTCCCATTGCGTCGTCCGACATTGACTGAGCTGGTTGATACCCTATACTTGCTGTTTGATTGGGATATCTATTTGGAGCTGAATCTCTATTTCCTCTAACTGGGGGAGATTGACTATTGTTTCTATCTCTGCCTCTCGACTGAGATCTACCTCTAGGAGCTGAAACAAATTTATTCCTGCATTCTCGGGCACTATGTCCTGTTCTCTTATGGAAAGGACAGAAGGCTATCCCTCGGCAGTCACTGGCATAATGTCCTCTCTTCTGACAGTTATAGCACGTGACTGTCGAAAATCCTCCTTGAGAAGATTTACCTGGCATCTTAATTCTGATTTCTAGATGGTGTCCTAGATCTATTTGGACCTCTTTCCTTTTGTCCTATAGCGACTAAAGGTCTGTATATAGGATTCCCTTCAGGTCTTCTACCTAGGATTTTTGTTTCCTCCTCTTCAATCTCTGCTACATCATCGGATGTCTCCACTTACGGTCATCCTTGCAATGACTTCTGTTGGCAGGCTTCCAATCATTTATTGCTAGTCTAAATATTTTTTTTTTAAAACAGACTCATTAGCATTTTTTTGCTTGCCTCCTTCTACCTCCTATCCAACCTGTGGATTCCATGAAGTTACCCCATTCATTCATATTGTTATACAACTGAGAGCTAAACTCTTGATAACGTCTTTCGTCTAACTTAAATTGACGCACTATCCTTGCCAAGCTAGTAACTGGATCTCTTTCACCAACTGTGGAATAAACCTTCCTGAAATACCGTTTCAATTCTTCCAATTCTTAAGATCTCGGTAAGTCTCGGAGTGGACGTATCGTTCTAAGTCTCCTCCGGCTTCCAAATCAAGATAACTCTTGGCTTCAATAAGCTTTTCTCTATCTGTCCCCGTTATGCTATCTAGGCGTGTCTCCACTTGCTCTATCCAGTTCTCTAAGTTACAAAGCTAACTGACCATCCTTTCTTCCGCAAAATTTAGCTATGTGATTAATCACATGTCCCTTATGTGTTCCCATTACTGCTGCGCTCGAATTCGCGGACTGTGTACCTTCCGGCATGGTTGATTTCCTTGTTTGACTTCTCGTGACCACAGGCGTTCTTATGTTTTGATAAGGAGTCGGTCCCCTTTTCCGAAAGAGAAGAAAAGAGAGAGAGCGGTGGGATTCTGTTTCGCGGCCGCTGTTTTTAACTGTCATTCGTGTCTTTCGTATCACGTCGCTAACCACCATTTTCTTTGCTGTCTTTTGCCTCTTCCTATCCTTACCGTTCGTCATCAATTAATCTTGTCACTATACCAACCTTTATCTCATCGTATCCCGTCGCTCTGCCACCAATAAAACTGTGACGGTACTTATTTTCTTTGCACAGATCTAAGGTAACGTGTGCCGTGGAGGCTGTACTTGGGGAATTAGGTAAAGGGGTTCTGTTAGGATGAGAAATTAATTGATATGTTTCTTTTGCATTAAGTTTTATTCTTCGGTTAGGGGTTCTTACCACATGTTTTCCACCTTCTGAGTTAATGGGCTCTTGGACTGATAAAACTTAATTGGCACTTGTTGCAATTACGAGTCTATAGGCACGAGGGAAATTTACTGAGTATTGATTGTCACTTTCACTGTCTTGATTGCTTCGCACACCACACTTTTGCACCTGTTCTTCTTCTGGGGATTCTTCTGTCTTTCTCTTGTTTCACGGCCATGCCACTGCAGTTCTCCCCTCAGGCTCCCCGGTTGTTCTCTCTCTTGGCTTCTCTGTTCCCCTTTTTTCTCTGCTCCCTTTTCTCCCTGCTCTCTCTCTGTCTCGCCTTTTTTGTTCAGTTGAAATCTCCTTAGCCGCCTTTGGATTTTTGGATTTTGACTGGGTGTGGCATTTTCTGAAAGACTTCTTGTGCCTTAGTGGCTGCAAACATTATACAAGACGCCTTCCTGTCAGGTCTTCTACAGTAATTCGTAGGCTTTGAATTTGTATACGCCTCCTTCTTCATGTCCTGGCTTCTTAGGGGCGTATCCCTTGGTAAACCTCATAGGTCATTCGTTGATACTTCTTTTGGCTGTCTTATGACCAACACTCATGGCTTTTGATTCGTCGATACTAGAGGCCTATATTTGGGAGGGTGGAGCACTTAAGAGTTCGGCACTCCCCTCCTTTGAACAACGGGTCATAGAATTCCTTTTTAACGTATGCCAGATGGCTCTCTCTGACCTGTTCACGAAGGGAACGGCGATTAGTTCATAGGCGCTAATGAGAGTAGTTTCCAATTTCTCGAATATGCCTGGGCGATATCGCTGGTCACTAATCGCTGGTACGGACAGAGGCTTTTTGGGGGGAGGGGGAGATGAAAACCAGATGTCTAATGGCTAAAAGCCTAATGTTTTGAGTAACAAAATACCCTTCTCTAAGATATTCCCTTTTTTCCTTTCTTCCTTATTATCCGTTTCGTGCCTTTTTCTTAAGTATTATTAAGTTATTGTCTTTTGGAATAACGACACTGTGCCACACTATTACATATATATATATATAATATATATACGTATATATATATAATATATATATGTGTGTGTGTGTGTATATATATATATATATATATATATATATATATATATATATATATATATATTTGTATAGGTATGTATATATTTACATATAATGTATGTATGTGTGTTTTGTGTTATATATATATCAATATATATATATATATATATATATATATATGTGTGTGTGTGTGTGTGTGTATACTACACATACATAAATACATACATATACACACAAACATTTTACATGTTTTTCGCCCTGATCCACGAATGCTCTTAATATGGCTTGCATTTCCTGGTGGTCACCCATCCAAGAACTGACTTTAACCGACGTTGCTAAACTTGTCCAGCTGAAAACCAGCGATGTATTATTCTACCTGAAACTATTTATGATTGAGTGATACGGCAAGCCATATTGTAACTATATCTTTTCATTGCTTCTAACAGACATTTTATTCAGTAAAAAAAAAAAAATATGATGACAGGTATGGCATGAGGTTGCTAGTTCCATATGAATTTCATCTCTTGTCGAATAATCATAGATCACTGAAAGGTAGTTAAACATTGAATGTACACAAAGGTAATTCTACACTGTTGATAAGAAAACGTATGATTGGAAACTTTTTATACCAGTACATTTATTCTGATTGTCCATACTACAGCTAGGAATTGAAAGCAGAATAATAAATAATAATAATAATAATAATAATAATAATAATAACCTAACTCTCTCATCTCTTCTCTCTCTCTCTCTCTCTCTCCTCTCTCTCCTCTCTCTCTCTCTCTCTCTCTCTCATATTTTTGCTTAGTTTGAATTGCCAGAAGCAGTCGGGACCCAGAACTGCATTTCTGGTGGAAGTATTCCCCTGACGTGGAAAATATGTCAGCGGGAGTGGAATGATTTGCATTCACTTGCCTCTGGTGTAATTGGTAATACTCAATGTGGAGAGAGAGAGAGAGCGACGAACTCTTGATTGTCATATGATTTAACATTAAAAAGAAGGAAGGCATACTGATACTTGAGAGAGAGAGAGAGAGAGAGAGAGAGAGAGAGAGAGAGAGAGAGAGAGAGAGAGAGAGAGAGAGAGAGACGAACTCTTGATTGTCATATGATTTAACATTGAAAAGAAGGAAGGCATACTGATACGAGAGAGAGAGAGAGAGAGAGAGAGAGAGAGAGAGAGAGACGAATATGATTGTCATGATTTATCATTGAAAAGAAGGAAGGCATACTATACGATGAGAGGAGAGAGAGAGAGAGAGAGAGAGAGAGAGAGAGAGAGAGAGAGAGAGAGAGAGAGAGAGAGAGAGTTTGTACCTTTTCCATTTTTCTTTTTAATAATGGAAGAGCTTTAGGCCCAGAATAAAGAAGTATCGGAGTATCGACCTGTTTTTTTTCTTTCTTTCTTTCTTTTTAATGATGGAGAGATGCGCCGTCTAAACTGTCCTTTTTTCCTCCCATTTCTTCCTTTATTATTTTTCTCTTTATTTGCTCTACCATTTCTTTTATTTGATATAGTGTTTAGAAGTGGAATCGAGAACCCTTTTATGTTATTTTTGCCCCCATTTTTGTTACGTTGTATTTTTTAATTGCGGAATTATATTTGTTGAGCACGTTCCATTCGCTTGTTTTTCCTTCCGAATTTTAATTCTGATGGTTTTGTATTTGTTCATGGATATTTCATTTTTTATATCTAAAATAGGTACGCTGCTCTCACTTAGTTTCATCCAAATCTAAGCAAGATATTTCAGTTTTCTTATATTTTCCTTGTTTCTTTTTATTAGACGTCAGTCATCCCTCTGTTTGTGACGCCAGTAGTCTCAAGAATAAATATCCTATCTGTATGCCTTGTAACGAATTCATTATTGGATTCTCATCTAATCTGTTAGCCTGGTTTAGTGTAAATTTTTCTTATGGAGTTTTCGCTCGAGTATGTTGTTTAATATCCAGTTCACGCTACTTGGGGGAATATCGCCGACGGGGAATGATCACCGAAGGGGAATTATAAGTGATAAATGGATCGGTACGGAAGTGTCTCGAATACTCGCCACGGTACCTGCCATCGACTCCAGTCGACGGTCTAACCACTTAAGCATCAAGAGAGGTACAAGTTTACGCCGAATCTGCCGCACTTGTTTACCTGATTCCAATTTCGGATGTCATCGTTACGAACCATTACGTGATGAATGTTGTGTGAGGGTTTTCCAAGTAACCGCTTCTGAAATATTGCTCAATTCAAGAGTTGAAGATTTAGCCTATATAGCGATCATTTCGGCTTATAAGACTGCCGTCAAGCGCAAATAACAGGAACGATGATTTGAAGTGTAATATATATATATATATATATATATATATATATATATATATATACCACACGTTATATATGTACGTATGTATATATATATATGTACGTATGTGTGTATATATATATATATATATATATATATATATATATATATATATACACACATATATATAAATATGGAGCAACAATTAAACTTCCCAACACTAAGTTTGTACAAATCGGGCGACAGACAGATGAAATTGGACCTCTATAGATGGAGTGAAGGGTTCGAAAACTACGGAGATCGCTTAAAAAAAAAAACTACAAAATAAAGTTTTCTGGTGTATTTATATATTTGTGCCTGACATAGAAAACCTTTTCTTAAGGTACGTTACTTGGTTTTGAGAAATTACGGTATCCGTCAAACTGGAATAGACTCGGAAATTAACTTTTTGATGGATACGAATTCAGATTTGAAATAAGGTCAAATGATTAATATGAATAAAGCAGTAGTTCAATTATGATCTCAGTATGGAACTTGATGGATGGAGGTGAGAGCTAAAGCTAGCTATGGAAGAATACATAAAATGGAGCTTTGATATGCTTATATTTTAACGTCAGTGACATCGCTTATGTATTGATTTATAGATAGACTTGCTTGAGAATAGTTGAAATAATTATTCTCCTACCTTAGTTTCTTCGAACCTACTTTGTGATTTTTCAGGTTGAGGTATCTTTCGTTCCGATGCTCGGACTTCGTATCTTCCCCCCCCCCTTTTTTTTTTTTTTTTTTTTTTTTTTTTTTTTTTTTTTTTTTTTTTTTTCCCCCCCCCCCCCTTTTGCACTTGAGATATATTGGTAGAGATGATCCAAGATTTCTGATATTTTCAAGCTGTTTGATGAGGTTCGTAACTCTTAGTCCTTGAGGAAGGCTTATTTTTATAGTATATATATTATATATATATATATATATATATATATATTAAGGGAGAGAGGAGAAAGAGAGAGAGAGAGAGAAAGAGAGAGATTTATTTATATATTATATATATATATATATATATATATATATATAGAGAGAGAGAGAGAGAAGGGAGAGAGAGAGAGGAGAGAGAGAGAGAGAGAGAGAGAGAGAGAGCTTTGTATACGTATCTCATGATTCTTGGGATCATGGCGTTGTGTTTTTAGAAGACAGTATTTTTCTTTTCTTTTATGGATGTGAAAGATGAATATTTTTTTAGGGCTGTGAAAGATTAATATTTTTTAGGGATGTGAAAAACGAATATATTTTTAGGGAACTGAAGGATGAATATTTTTCATGGATGTGAAAGATGACAAATATTTTTGTTTTTTAGGGATGTAACAGATGAAATAGTTTTGAGGGATGAATATTTTTTAGTGATGTGAAAGATAACGAATATTTTTTTAGGGATATGAAAGATGAATATTTTTGAGGGATGTGAAAGAGAACGAATATTTTTCCAGGTATGTGAAAGATGACGAATATTTTTCTGGGGATATGAAAGATGAATATTTTTTCAAGTATGTGTAAAATGGCGAATATTTTTCTAGGGATATGAAAGATGAATATTTTTTCAGGTATGTGAAAGATGACTATTTTTTTTAAGGATGTTAAAGATGACGAATATTTTTCTATGGATATGAAAGATGAATATTTTTGCAGGTATGTGAAAGAAAGAGAATATTTTTTTTTAGGGATTTGAAAGATGACGAATATTTGTTCATGCATATGAAAGATGACGATTATTTTCTTTAGGGATGTGAAAGATGAATATATTTTTAGGGATGTGAAAGATGAATAGTTTTTTTATGGATTTCAAAGATGAGTATTTATTTTAGGGATGTGAAAGATGGCGAATATTTTTTTAGGGATGTGAAAGATGACGAATATTTTTAGAGATCTGAAATATGGCGAATAATTTTTTAGGGATGTGAAAGATGACGAATATTTTTAGAGATGTGAAATATGACGAATATTTTTTTGGGGGGATGTGAAAGAGGACGAATATTTTATAGGGATGTAAAAGATGACAATTAACTTTTTAGGGATGTGAAAGATGACGAATATTTTTCAGGTATGTGAAAGATGACGAATAGGGACTCACAGAAATCAAGAATACTGGGACTGTTAGATGTGTGACAGCAGCCCCCCCCCCCCCCCCTCCTCCCACCCATCCCCCTCCCACCCCCACTACAATGTTTTAGATTGTTTTCAGAGTCCTGTAACATTTCTTCCTCTTTTCTGATTATTTATGACTTTTATTTTCCCCTTGGTTCATCAGATGTGAATAGGAGAAGGCAGCCATCCAACCGTCCTTTCATTAAGAACTACGGATGTTTGATAGCATTTCGAAAACTCTGCTTGTATACGATACTCGAGATTGTAGCGTTGCAGAGGGCTTGGTTTACCAAATTTATTAAGTCAACTTTTAAATGTTATAGGTATACGCGCGGGTGCGCAAATACGCACACACTCGCACTCTCACACACGCATACACACATATATACACTATAAGTCATATCACATTTCCGTGATTCAATATACATATATCGAGCTACAATGTCCTTTAATATCTAATTCGCTCTACCTCGGAATTAATATATTTTCATATATGCTTAACCGAAGGGGAATTTTTTTTCTCGATAATAGATTTGCCTGGACCAGGCGCGAACCTATGGATCCTTTCAAACCCAGGAACGTCAGTGAGAGTTACCTACTACACCACCGCGAGAGGCTAAAAAGTTCATGTCGCCTCTCACGCTCATATACCTTTCGCGCGCAGGTTATTAGTGGTTTGGAGACAACATCAAACCCACCTCGACTCGGTAGTGTTTGTAGTGCTTTTGACAGCACGTAGCCAATCTATAAGTCATATCACATTTCCGTGATTCAGATACATATATCGAGCTACAATGTCCCCAATAAATCTAATTCGCTCTACCTCGAATAATATATTTTCATATATGCTTAACGAAGGGGAATTTTTTCTCGATAATAGATTTGCCTGGACCAGGGCGCGAACCTATGGATCCTTTGTTTCAAACCCAGGAACGTCAGTGAAGCGTTACCTACATACACCCACCGCGAGAGGCTAAAAAGTTCATGTCGCCTCTCACCCTCATATACCTTTCGCGCGCCAGGTAATTAGTGGTTTGGAGACAACATCAACCCACCTCGACTCCGGCAGTGTTTGTAGTGCTTTGACAGCACGTAGCCAATCTATAAGTCATATCACAATTTCCGTGATTCATATACATATATCGAGCTACAATGTCCTTTAATATCTAATTCGCTCTTACCTCGGAATTAATTATATTTTCATATATGCTTAACCGAAGGGGAAGGGGTTTTTTCTCGATAATAGATTTGCCTGACCAGGGCGCGAAACCTATGGATCCTTTCAAACCCAGGAACGTCAGTGAAGCGTTACCTACTACACCACCGCGAGAGGCTAAAAAGTTCATGTCGCCTCTCACCCCCTCATATACCTTTCGCGCGCAGGTAATTAGTGGTTTTGGAGACAACATCAACCCACCTCGACTCCGGTAGTGTTTGTAGTGCTTTTGACAGCACGTAGCCAATCTATAAGTCTATCACATTTCCGTGATTCATACATATATCGAGCTACAATGTCCTTTAATATCTAATTCGCTCTACCTTGGAATTAATATATTTTCATATATGCTTAACCGAAGGGGGGCGGGGAATCGATAAATAGATTTGCCTGACCAGGGCGCGAACCTATGGATCCTTTCAAACCCAGGAACGTCAGTGAAGCGTTACCTACTACACCACCGCGAGAGGCTAAAAAGTTCATGTCGCCTCTCACCCTCATATACCTTTCGTGCGCAGGTAATTAGGTTTGGAGACAACATCAACCCACCCTCGACTCCGGTAGTTTGTTTGTAGTGCTTTTGACAGCACGTAGCCAATCTATAAGTCATATCACATTTCCGTGATTCATATCATAATATCGAGCTACATGTCCTTTAATATCTAATTCGCTCTACCTCGGAATTAATAATATTTTCATATATGCTTAACCGAAGGGGAATTTTTTCTCGATAATAGATTGCGCGCGAAAGGTATATGAGGGTGAGAGGCGACATGAACTTTTTAGCCTCTCGCGGTGGTGTAGTAGGTAACGCTTCACTGACGTCCCTGGTTTGAAAGGCTCCATAGGTTCGCGCCCTGGTCCAGGCAAATCTATTATCGAGAAAAATTCCCCTTCGGTTAAGCATATATGAAAATATATTAATTCCGAGGTAGAGCGAATTAGATATTAAAGGACATTGTAGCTCGATATATGTATATGAATCACGGAAATGTGATATGACTTATAGATTGGCTACGTGCTGTCAAAAGCACTACAAAACACTACGGAGTCGAGGGGTGGGTTGATGTTGTCTCCAACCACTAATTACCTGCGCGCGAAAGGTATATGAGGGTGAGAGGCGACATGAAACTTTTTAGCCTCTCGCGGTGGTGTAGTAGGTAACGCTTCACTGACGTTCCTGGGTTTGAAAGGATCCATAGGTTCGCGCCCTGGTCCAGGCAAATCTATATTACGAGAAAAAATGCCCCTTCGGTTAAGCATATATGAAAATATATTAATTCCGAGGTAGAGCGAATTAGATATTAAAGGACATTGTAGCTCGATATATATATATATATACACTATATATGTACTTTTTTCTGTACTGTATCACTGATGAAAAATGGTTCTCTTCATAAGAATGGTTGCCATCATGAATCTGCATTACGGGAAGAAAACTGCTGGGTGGAGAAGCTGTTTTTAGAAAGAAAATGCTGGCTCTGTGGATACGCCTCGCCCTTAATTGGGTCATGTTCTGCATTTCAGCATGCGAGTTTTACAAACAATTTCTTCCCCTTTTCAGTCGTGCTCCTTTCGGAGTATTTTCATTTTTGAAATAGTCCGTCTGCATTGAGAAAGTATACTACTTTGATATATTCTGTTATTTTTTGAAAGTATACGTACATACATTCATGGCCATACGGGAAAAAATGGAAAATTCTTGTTGTACATTTCCGTAATTGGTGCTAATTGGAATGCTTTGAGTCATATTTTCATTTTGGATAAACATACAGTATTCGCGTTTGTTATTACGCATTATATACTATATATATATATATATATATATATATATATATATATATATATATATATGTGTGTGTGTGTGTGTGTGTGTGTGTGTGTGCGTGTGTGTCCATAAATGTGATATATGCATAAGTAAAGGTTGTTTATCTTTCCTTCGTGGCTAATACCTTTATTTATATGTATGTGTGTAAATAAATCATTCTTATGTTAAAACAGGATATGTCTCAAGTATAAACGGTCCATTAAAACTGATTTAAAGCTAAGGACTATATTTCGGTGGACTGACTACCACCCTTATCGAGTAGTGAATGACAGAAGTTACATAGGGGAAATATATGATGGGAGATATGCCCTTAGGTGATGCTTGGGGTCAACGCTAAGTCGACATTTGTTCTGCTAATGGTCTTAATCTGCTTCATCGTTGCCTTAAGGAAGATTGTCTATTTGGTCAGAGTCCCAGGCTCCATTGGAAAGGTTGATCCTATTAGCTTGTTTTATCAGAGAAGATTTCTTACATTTGTATCAATAGCTGTTCTTGTATAAAATTTCGGATGAGTTCCAATCCACGGTATGGTTTGTGTTATTTATATGATGGAAAATTGCCGAACTATTTTGTCCATAACTAACTGAGTGTTTATGTTGAGTTAACCTCTCCGAGAGAGATTTTCTGTATAACCATAGTATGACTTATCGCAATCCCTACAGGGGATCTTATGAACTCCTACGTCTTTACAAACAAATATATTATATATATATATATATATATATATATTATAATATATATATATATACTATATATATTATATATATATATATATACACATATACATATATATATATATATAAGAAGGTACTTTTTATTTATTTACATTCAGCAGCGATGTAAAGAATCAAGGAAAAGAAGCAAACATCCTTTTCATATTCATCAAAAGTCAGCGCCGCATAAACATGCTCTTTTGCTTGCTCAGCATTGTCATGACGAATTGTCCACCTAGCAGTTAATATTGATGACAGAGCACCGTCGCCCATGTTTGCTAAAACAGTATCACACTCACACTAACGTTCATGCCTGACTTTCCTTGTGTCGCTAGTTGGATATTTATAAATTGTGGGAGCAAAATGTTAGGTGCTTGCTGTTCATTGTGCGTGCGATTGATTCGTCCTTTCACTATAGCTATGTGTTTTGCTATTGTGGTAGAAGCCTCGCTGCTCCTGTCGAGGGATTGTCTCTTCCTTCTAAACGTCAGTGACTGTAGCTGTTGCGACGTGTGCCGCCAGGTAACTTGTCATATGCAATGAGTCAACCTATCATTTCAACCCTGCTCTCAGCGTCTTTGAGGCTAGTTACAGCCATCAACCTTTTAATCGTATTTTTTGTGGAACAATCTCAATATGATGACTTTCATGGGCTGAAAAGCGTTAATAAGTAAGATTACAAGGAGTTATAAGGAGTTACAAAGATTAGGGTATCTCAGACTTGTTAGTCCATCCGAGGAGACATCGTGTGCTCACTTATCTTTAGGAGTAGGTTTTACCGTGCATTCACAGTGTCCTAATGAATTTGTCTGGCTTTCTTTTAAACTCTTCCACACTGTTGCTGTTTACAACTTCTGGTGGCAGTTTATTCCACGTGTACGTAAAGAAGTTCCCGCAATGGGATGTGTTTTATCTCTTCAGTTCAGTTCAGTCGTTTTATAATTTTTTTAAAATCCGCTCTCAGATTATGGAATGCTTACTGGCTTGTTTTGTTCATATGACGTTGTTAATTTGGCTTTCGAGAAGGTCTGGCTTGACGTGAGTTGCTTTGACGCCACTCTTCTTTCTCTTCTTCTCCGTTTTTGTTTTGCGAGATAAAGTGCTTGATCTGGATCTTTTGCCTGCTACGAGGTTTTAGGCTTTTACATAAACACGCAGTACATATATATTATATTAATATATATATATATATATTATATTATAATATATTATATATGTATATATATATATATATATATATTTATATATATATATATATATATATATATATATATATATATATATATATATATGTGTGTGTGTGTCTGTATATACATATATAGTGTGTGTGTGTATACATACATACACGTATACATAATACATATATATATATATATATATATTATATATTATATATAGTTATTATGCATACATTATGCATAACCATTTGCTTCCTTTCCCAAACCACCAAGATGACTACTCTCTCTCTCTCTCTCTCTCTCTCTCTCTCTCTCTCTCTCCACGGGGGTGAGTGAATATCAAAATTAGGATATCAACTTGTCAACTAGCTTATATACCCTGGTTGCCAAATGCCTGAGAGTCATACGTAGGAAGGTGTTCAAGATTCTTGCCACTTGAGGAGGCGAAAAGAAACTTGGGCTGACTTAATGGTTTGTTTGATTGTGTAGTCAAATGCAGCTTGTTCGTCGGACGCTGGACTTTTTGCCACAGAACTTTACAGCCTTGCTTGCTTTCTCTTACGAAAGATTCTTCAGTTCAGCAGATACTATGAGCCCGACGTCGATAATCGTATTGGTTGTGACTCCAGTTCACAGCAATAAATGAAACATCCAGTTCCTTTAAAAAAATAACGAAAGTCGTGCCAGTTTATGTTTTTGTGGCTAATAATCTCCATCATTGTTAGGTAAAGTTTTGGCATGAAAAAATGGCTGCCGGCAGCTCGTTTACTATGCAGGGAGTACTATTGCACTTGATATGTGTGTAAGAGAGAGAGAGAGAGAGAGAGAGAGAGAGAGAGAGAGAGAGAGAGAGAGAGAGAGAGAGAGAGGGTATGTGGGTCATTGAAACGTCATATATACTTCCATCGTCATCATTGCATCTGCCTCTCCTCCCCCACTCTTTATAAACAAACAAACTCACTCTGCATAATCAGATCGCAAAGCTCCAGCGTCGACGACTCGGGCGCTTGGGGACAGGTGAGTGAATCCCCAGCAAAACTGCAAAGCAAGCGTTGGTGATAATTAGCGCTGGAATGCAGAGAATCCAAACGTGTCAGCAAGAGGCACTTCGGTAGCATTCCAGATGACTGTTCTACATAAGCTTGATGGAATGCGATCAGTCCTTGATTTGTCCAGGTTTTGTTTTTTCTCTTTTTTTTCTACCTTGGTGCAGAGCTTTCATTTAATGACAAAGATTCGTCTGCGTAGATGTGATTCTATAATAATAATATATATATAATACTTTTTTCAGAATGAACAAATTACTTGAAGTTACAGCATCTGAATTCGTAAATCCTAATACGTACATAATTATTGATGGCACAATTGGCAGCCGTTGACAGGGTAAATAAATGTTGTGTGAGAGAGAGAGAGAGAGAGAGAGAGAGAGAGAGAGAGAGAGAGAGAGAGAGAGAGAGAATCTCAGAATGCTTTGACGATCTATTTCCACGGCATGTGTTTATACAGCCCTAAGCCAAGGTCAGCTGCATTACACAGGATAAAGAGCGATCTACTTAACCTTTGAAAGTTAACCCGTGGCTTCCCTTCCTCTCTCTCTCTCTCTCTCTCTCTCTCCTCTCTCTCTTCTCTCTCAATCTTTTATCCTGTTTATCCTGCAACCACTTTGGCCACATGAACTTATTATTCCCTTTGCCCTCCACGTAATCTCATCCCATCTTATTTTTGATCTGGCCATTTGCACACCCCCCCCCCCCTGCCCCCCCCCTCATCTCTCTCTCTCTCTCTCTCTCTCGTCTCTCTCTCTCTCTCTCTCCACGTCAGTGACCTTTCATACTGTGGCACCAGGGACGCGAGATGGGCTAACCAAATCCATCAACCAACCGTATTTACTCTGTCATCAAGTAACCTTTGTTATTAAAAATTAACTTTTATTTATATAAATATATATCTCGTCCCATTACAAATTTTTTGGGGAAATAACAGAATAATGAATTTGTCTTAGTTTTCGTAAAGTGTTCGTCGCGTCATCTCTTCATTTTTCACTTATTGTTTTGTTTATTACGATTTAATTCATTTGTGGTCCACCACATGTTTATGTGTGTGATACTTCCAGATGACATTAAGGCAGTGTAGTATGTGTTCTTATCAGTTGGTTATAGTAATGTTAATTTAAAATACCACAAATAATTTTGATATGAATGTTTTAATTATATGTGAATTCCTCTTCTGACAACCGCCAATAATATCATGATGTTTTCCCCGCAGTTATTTCACTGCTCCAATTACTCTGATGCTGACGCAGGCTACCTCCTCATTCAGGCGAGGGGGAGCTCACGTCAGAACATCCCCTTTTCCAGATTCTAAAATGTCATTTGTAATTGATCGTAACCCTTGTAAAATCTCCGTGTGTTAGCGACCAGCGTTTTTGTGACGCTAGTTTGACATGATAAATCATTATGCCGAACTAACCTCCCGTGAACCCTTCGAACCCCGGCGGTGAACTTCTGTTGCAAATACAGTAGCGCAAGAGTAGTTACTGTAATCGGAGCCCCTTACATATCACGAGGACCTGCATTACTTAAGTAATAAAGCACCTACGTTAGTGAATGAATTAAAATTAAGTAGCCTAATGAGACTCGCGAGGCCCTCATTTGGAGCCGCTTTGGGTTTTTGTGATAATTATGGGGCCATTGTATTTTTTTTAACTGATATCAGGTCTCGCTTGTACTAAGGTATGTGACAGTAGTTTTCATTTTCATTTGCACTGTGATATAGTTTAGAAAATTAAGGTAGTTTATTTCAGTTTATTTATTAATTTATGTATTTAAAAGACCTCTGTATTATTAACCAACTTCGTGAATTATGAGGAGCTAGTCTGTTGAAATGGTATATTTTCCAATCATTTCCGTGTACGAATTCCTTCAGTATTTTATATGTTAATAAATACGTAGTCGTGGCAATGGACGACGGAAGTTTCGAAATCTGATGCAGGTCTTATGAGGTGCGATGATCGGTGGATGTTTTGAGAGGGTGTGCAGCTGCTGGCCTCGAGGATGAGAGGATAATATCTTATCTTCCAGCGAGAGATAAACCCGAGAGGATGT
>NC_087202.1:52649355-52651855 GCF_015104395.2 Macrobrachium nipponense | reverse complement strand
CGTCAAATATTAGTTGGTAACTTCGGATACATGTGTGTGTATGTGTATGTATGTTTTTATCCATATAAATATTATATATAGTATATATGTGTATGTATATGTTTACATATAAAATTCTGTGTGCACGCGCGCATGTACCCGGTTGTCATTCCCTGTTAGGCATTAGTGGTCACTGAATCGAAATTCAATCTGCTTTGAATTGAGAGTGTTACTTAATGCCATTGAAATTGTGCTGTAATCTCTTTCAGTTCGGGCGACCTTATGTTCGTGTCCAATCCAAATTGATGAAAACGACGGGAATAATTAAAGGTGGGAAAAAAAAAAGAGCCAGAGACAGATTGTGGGATATTTATGAGGTTCAGTGCGGTTTGTTTCAAGGGAGAGTCAATTATAGAAGGGAGGGCTGCAAGTTGGCCATTCTTGAATCTTGAGTGCTTGGCTAATGTGGTGAGGACGAGGTGGTTGTGGAACCTTCAGCTGTCAGCTGTAGTGATTGCCATTAATGTTGTCATTGGATTTCATTTTAAGGTGACATTTTACCGATTTGCTATCATTCAAGTTTGATATAATTTAATGTGTTTTTAAATATTAAGAGCAACATTTTTTTTGACGAATGTCACTGTAATATCAGGGATATATATAAAGAGGAAATATTGATATAAAATAATGTTTCTACGCAGTATGAGCCAATTTGTATCGTGACCAACGCAAAACGTAATCGGACCCTCGTGTTTGACGCACAGACCTCGCATCAGTGCGCCTTCGCTCCGCTAGCTGGAAGTGTGGGCGGCGTTGGTGGTGTGGTAGCGACCGTAATTGCTAATAGCGATGGGCGTTTTGTTAGCGGGGCCTGGGTTTTGTTCTAGTTTGGTCGGCTTAACAACGGCGAAGGCGTATACTGCTTAGGTTTTGTCTGCGGGAGCCGTGTGTGTTAATTGTTTTGACGTTTTTTTTTATTAGTATTAGCGATAGTGGCTGTAGTCCCTCCGAAATGTGTATTTTTACAATAGTGGGCTGTAGTCACCGAATTGTGTATTTAGCAATAGTGGCTTTAGTCACAGAATTGTGTATTTTTGGTGCTTAAATGTGTAGCATTAGAAGCAACATCAAGGGTGGCACAAGTAGAGGGACTGCAGGTGATGGTGTGTATGTGCTCCACCTGTCATAATAGTTGTTGATTTTATAGCTGGTCAGTCAGTTGTCGAATTCATAAAAAACAGGCGGCTCCATTGTAAACTCACACGGGAGACTCTGAAGTCTGTCGTGGTTTCCGTGTATGAGTGTACGTATTTTACGTTTGATAAGGTTTTAACGTTTATAGTTAGTATCATAGCTGCCAGACTTTTGAACTAGTAGGTCGTTGTTGTTATAAAATATCTTTATTTCACTGGACAACCATCTACTTGAATGGGACTTTGTGAAGGACATAATATAAATTTTCTTCAAAAGATTGCCTTGTGTATGAGCGAGTTTTTCCGCTTATTTTTAATAGGGATATTACACTATATATATATATATATATATATATATATATAGATATATATAACATATATATATATATATATACGTATATATATATACTTTTAAAAGTTTTTTTTATCAAGGTATGATATTATTTAGAAATTCGTCTCTGTTCGAATAATTTATGTAAAGTTGCCTTGTTTGTTTTTATTTAGTTTCAATGGTTAGATCTTCAATAAATTTACACAAAACTCAAAAGATGAAATTAGGTGGCTGTAGTCTATTGTTGATGTATGTACCTTATTGATCTATCTCTGAGTCTCATTTAACAGAATGAAAAGCCTTTACTTAAACTGTATTTGTATTTTAAACTCTCTCTCTCTCTCTCTCTCTCTCTCTCTCTCTCTCTCTCTCTCTCTCTCTCTCTCTCTCAGTGTGGGTGTTGGCGTAAGCTCTTCCGGCGTTTTTATAAATGATTGCTGCGTTGTTCAGAACCAGTGAATAACTCTGGTATGTGTGTGTTTCTGTTTTGTTGTGGTTGTGCAGCACGGATAACCACACCAGCTAAAATGTGATCTCTTCTTGTATCCTTTTTTCTACTAAGCCTATTTCCATTATTTCCGTTCCGTTCATTTTGTTTATTTTTACTGTTTTTCAATCGGACTCTTTACAACCGCCAGCATTAAATTGTGAATGGACTCCTTATAGTGTTTACATATCTTTCTTACGTAGTGTAGTTCCTCGTCGGACGAGTCGGTAACGTGCTCGACTACCGATCTCAGGGTCCGGGTTCGATTTTCTGCTCTGCCAACGAGGAATCAGGGACTCTATTTCTGGTGATAGAAATTCCTTCCTCGATGTGGTTCGGATCCCGTTGCTAAATAACCAATTGGTTCCTAGCCACGTGAAAATATCAAATGCCTTGGGCCAGCCCTAGGAGAGCTGTTAATCAGCTCAGTGGTCTGGTTAAACTAAGATATACTTAACTTAGTGTATCTCATGACTACATAATGTGAGCTTACGCAGACATGCTCGCACT
>NC_087202.1:52621855-52646855 GCF_015104395.2 Macrobrachium nipponense | reverse complement strand
AGTTAGGGTAGACTCTTTAGCCTTGGCAGGCAACTCTTTTAGGAGAAGGGTTCTCCGAAATCAGACCAGCGCGCGGGTAGAAGGGACCCTCAAGCCTTAGTAAGCAACCCTTCTAAGAGATAGGTACTCTGAATACAAACCTTGTTCTCCAACCTATGACTGTGCCATAGCCAGTCTACCGTGGCCTTCCATAGTCCGAGGTTCGAGTTCCCTTGCTTGAGGGCACAATCAGGCATTTATCCTCTTATATTTTCATTTTCCTGTATTTTCGAAAAGTTTGTAGAACAGGCTGATGAGAAACAAAAGTTGCTTGGTTGATTATCAGGAAAGTACCATCGTCTTTGCCTAATCTTTTCCTTCTCAGCATTTTATAATTTCTAAATCCATCCTGACTGGCCCCCCCCCCCGTTGTCGTTGGAAACCTGGCGGATTTCTTATTTGCTTTGCAAGGTGTGCTGGCTCCACCTTGTCGACCAGTTACTTCTGGTACTCTTTTCAATGACATATGGTCACGTTTATACGTACTTTTAACAATTTTTGTAACTAATGTAAATACTATTGTTGTTGATGTATTGTTTTTTATTGTTCTCTTGTCTTTTACAATGTTACAATTAATATGAGTCTACTTTTAGTTTTGCTACTGATTGTATGTTGTTAAAATATTGCAAAGTACTTTACTCAAATATTCGAGTCTTAAGGTCAAATTTTCTTGAACTTCAGAGTTGCTTTTATCCAGTCAAAGTTTGAGATTTTAATCGATGGCCGTAATTGTACTTATTATCGCAATATGTTTTAGGATTACTTCAAGATTTCCTTACAGGTAGGCAGCAGCGAGTGAACCAAGACTTATTGTGTCCGGAGTTCCACAGAGTAGTAGTGTACTTGGTCCACTACATTTTTTTGTGTTTACAAGCGATATGATTGTTGGCCTGGAAAACAAGATTGTACAGTATGCTGATGATGCAACTGTAGTGGGTGTAGTAAAGTCTCCACGCTGCCCTCAGCCTCAATCGGGACATGGACCGGATCAGCGAATGGCGTACTTAATGGTCAGGGTATGAGGCTAAACTCCAGTAAAACGAAAGCACTTGATTAGCAGATCTCGTACAGATTTTCCGCCCCATCCTCCCTTTCAGGTGGATGGGACTTTGCTGAATGAGTCTGACGCATTGACATCAAATTTAAATTTTTGGTCATTTGTCCTTCCTTTACTAGAATATTGTTGTCCGGTGTGAATGTCTGCTTCTGCCAGAGATTGATCTCTCTTTTTTATTTATTTATTTTTTTAAGTAAAGGTTCTGGTGTCGTAAGTTTTTGTGTCTGCCTCAACCGAGACCAATCAGATTCATTGAACAGCACCACTGATATGCAATAGATATGCAGAACAGCCTCCTTAAGGATGTCATGCAATTGGAACTAAATGTTCTAGTGAAACTGTAATGCATTACTAACCTTATACTATTCTCCTTGCATTTTAAGACTTTTCTTTGTCTATTGATTGATGTATTCATTCGTTTTTCCTTTTTTAGAAGTGAATTTTCTTCTATGTGTTTCGCTTTGCCTTCTTCTACTCTTTATCATCATTATTGTTATTGACGTTGCTGTTGCTGGATTATTTATAGCAATTGTTATTTATATAATCCTGTATATGAATCCACTCTGTAGAATCCCTATAAATAGCCTCGTCTATAATAGCTATTTGAAGCCGCACGGTAACGTCAGGCTCGTGGCTGCCCCAGCCAGTTGATGTCATTTTACTCCTAAATGAGCGGTGAAATGATTTTCTACTTTTTTTTTTCTATGGTAAAGTATTTGCTTTCGAAACCGGTAATGCTGCAGTGCTCCATTTAACACAAGTGATATGCGAATGCAGTTGTCTGTCGTTGATCCATAGGTGTATGTGTGCATGTGTGTGTGTGTATGTGTATGTACATGTGCATGTATAAGGTTTAAGCTGACTCAGGATTGTGTTATCGAATTGTTTGTTTTTGTTTGTGCTTTATGCCTGCATGTTTATGTGATGTATGATATTAGTGTTTTATTAATCTTTGTAGCGCCTCAGTGGCGTGGTCGGTATGGTGTTGGCGTGCCACCTCGGTGGTCGCGAGTTCGATTCTCGGCCATTCCATTGAGGAGTGAGAGATGTCTATTTCTGGTGATAGAAGTTCACTCTGGACGTGGTTCGGAAGTCACGTAAAGCCGGTGGTCCCGTTGTTGAATAACCAATGGTTCCATGCAACAACATAAAAACACCGTACAAACAAACAGACAGACAATATTAATCTTTGTTCATTGCTGTCACTCCACTTAAATAAAGTATTTTGTTTTCATCTCAATTAATGTTTTGTCGCCGAAATAAATCGAGAAAAGTCATGCGAAAAAAGCTTCATACTTTCTCGAACATGCAGTCATTAAATGTGTTCTTAATTTTTCTAATTCTCTCTGTCATCCCTTTCTTACATAGACCAGAAAGTCCAAGGTTACTCCATATTATTAAGATAACGGTAAAAAATGGAGGTTGGAGTCACAAGTTCCGATCTGATGGGGGTTACGTATCCTCCCGAACTCAGGTCAGGGTACCTTCTTTCTGCTTTTACTGAGAAGCGAACCGATGATCGGAGAGATATGCCTCGGTCAGGACTGAGTGAAGCGAGGTTTTGTTGCCTGTAGACTATCGTTGTTCCACAAAAATAGAAATAAATGGATAAGCAACTCGTTTACAGATGTATATGTAAATCATATGTATAGCATGAAGACTTGTAGATTATTTTATTTATTTATTATTTATATATATACATGTCTACATACATACATACATACATATACTATTATATATATATTATATATATATGTATATGTGTATATATATATATATATATATATATATATATATATATATATATATATATATATATATTTATGTGTATATATGTAACATGAAGACGTGTAGATTATTTTATTTATCTATGTTATTTTTATTTTATTATTTATTTATTTATTTTTTTTTTTTTTTTTTTTGCCGATGGATTCACATCAAACGAAAGCATTCAGTAAGCGTTGACCCATCTCACGGGCTATTCAAGTTCAGGAATTGACCGACTCACTCATAGAAGAACCACTGCGGTCGCTGTCAGGTTCTGTATAGAGTACTTACTATAAGCGGAGTTCCGGTATGACCTTGGTTTTAATGATCTTGGGAGTTGAGGAGGCGGTGGTCGGTCTCTGTTTGTATTGTGAATGGAAGTCAACTTGATGGGAGCGATATAGCAGTGTATTGCCTTAGAGAGCGATTGAGAGCAGTTTCTGTTTGTTTTGAAGGTTTTCTATGCGCGGTCGCTCTGACCTCACCGCGCTGACCTCTGGGATTCTCCGTTCGTTGTTGCCGCTTCTGATCTTTGAAGATGATGCTATTCGTTGCTGTCAGTTTTATCCGGTCATCGGAGTTGTTTCCGCTCGTTGATCTATTTTTATTCATTCGCTTTTTCATGTTTAATGGAGCAGCGTTATGTTTTCTGTTGGAGCTTATTAACTGGATTGATGTATGAATGCTCATGGGAGGTGTTATTCACCATTTGTTTTTATGCACTAAATGGCAATTATTGTTTGTTGGAACTTTTTTGAATAATTTGGTTTTTGCACCGATATACTTTTTTTATAAGGATATGATATAGTTGATGCTCGGTTTATTTTGGACACAGCATGGATATGGATACTTCTTATTTTGCACATGCTATTTTTGTGATGTATATGATATATATATTTTTTGTATTATAAAGGTTAGGCTATTTTTTTATAGCTTATGCATTTGCGATACAGATATATATTTAAGATATTGGAAGTATTGCAAATATTTTCATATTGGAAATCATGTAGGTCTACAATTTTTTTTGGGACATGACATTGATACTGTTCATATTTTGAAGATGACAGTTTTTATTATTTTTGCTTATTTTGGATATGACGCAAGTATTGACATTTCCTTTCTTTTCCAATTCCTTATATTTTTTATATGATACTACAATTATATGAGTTGGTATATACAGGGAGTGCAAGTCTATATATAATAATATATTATATATATAAGATATATATATATATATATATATATATATATATGTAGTGTATGTAAGTACTGCTTTTTTTTATATAGTGTAGGTGTCTGTACTATTCTTTGTTTTATATATACTAATATGGGGACTATTATTCTTTGTTATAGTTATGTTATAGGTACTGCTATTATTTGTTTCAGAAGTAGGTAGTGTTACTAGGTGGTGTGGATACAATATAGACACTATTATTATTTGTATTAGATTTCGGTTATGTGCCGCTATTTTTTTATTGACGAGTGAATTGAATATCGGTGGCGTTGTTGAACTAATGATTAAATTTGTTTGGTGAACTTGCAAAATTTAATTAGAGTTCTCGTTGCGCTACAAATTGCGGGAAATGGATTTTATCTAAAACAAACATCCGGTATCGAATTATTATTATTATTATTACTCATGTTATTGTTGTAATTATTACTTATTATTGTCTTTGTTTTGTTATTACAGTTATTATCGTGATCGGTATTGTCATTATCTTCATCCTAACGTTATTCATCGTATTATCGTTTTTGTGTCTGTATTACACTAATGGTTGATAAAAAAAAAAAAAAAAAAAAAAAAACTCTGTGGAATAAAATAGTGACAGTTGGAATTCTAGGAATGGAATTGTGCCAAGGTAAAGCTCGTGTTTACCTTAATCATCATTTAGCATTAATTTGATGCTTTTGATATCATCCTCTGATGAGGGGGATTAGGGTGATATTGTTGAAGGCTTGGACGGAGGGGCGGGGGGGGGGGGGGGGGGGGGGGGGGGCTGTTCGGGAAGGCTACTCCATGACATGAAGGGCATGCAAGGTCATATAATGATAATGTTTGTTTCTTTCGTGGCTTATTGTTGCTTTTGTAAATGTCTCTCTCTCTCTCTCTCTCTCTCTCTCTCTCTCTCTCTCTCTCTCTCTCTCTCTCTCACTCAGTGTGTGTATATGTATATATATATATATATATATATATATATATATATATATATATATATATATTTATATATATATATATTATTAAAAAAATACATTGCTATTAGCGCTTACATAAATACAGCGATAGTTAAACAAGTCGTTCATTACATCCGGATGGCACTTGCACAGGATATGAGTTTCTAGTGTGTTGAGAGAGATGAGAGTAGAGAGAGACGAGAGAGAGAGAGAGAGAGAGAGAGAGAGAGAGAGAGAACAAACGGGGGAGGTTGAGCCAGTGTTTGTTTTGATACCCTGTTTACTCTTATTGATCGCATATTGTTTAAAAGCGAACGAATGATTAAGTGACCAACGAACGTTCGAACGAGGAAACGAGCTGACGCTCGCTGACATTTTTGCTGCGGCTGACCTTCAATTAAACAGGCGGATTACCCACCTGATTGAATTTTGGGAGGGCCACAGGATATGGGATCGGGCCGCCGGCGCGTCACTGCTCAAAGCGGAATCAAATCATGTCCAAGCAATTCTCTCTCTCTCTCTCTCTCTCTCTCTCATGATGCCGCTTATGGCTCCGAATACCGCGTTGTACGCTAACTCGTGAAGAGTCCAAATGAACAGATGAGGGTTTGATGAGCTGAATAAGTGAATTTGTTGATAATTCCAGTCACTGCGTGCTGAGAGAGAGAGAGAGAGAGAGAGAGAGAGAGAGAGAGAGAGAGAGAGAGAGAGAGAGAGAAAGGGGGGGGGGGGGAAGTTGACATCACAAATTGTGTACATGTGCATATCCGTGCTATTATGCAACAATTTTTGCACCGTTCTATTATGTGCAAGGTGTATCTGCAGAGGGTGGCTTTGTCAGCGTTAAGTCTTTTTGAAGTAGGATTACTGGGAAGATTGTAGGTGAATGTAAGTCTTGTTTTGGGAATGATTCTACATTCTATTTTTCACGTTTAATTCGAATACGCTTCTTATTCAAGAGCAGTGTCCAGGATAATAGTTTGATTAGAGCTCGAGCAGAGAATGGAAAAAGTAATTTCCTAGGTACGCATCAGTTACCAGAGTTCAAGATGATATCCTTTCGCAGTATATGATGCATGCCACTGTTTTATTGCATAACACCAACCCCCCATGAACTGAAAAGAAAAAGCCACGCTAGCAAACAAAAAATAGACAATTACATGATGAGTTGGCCGGAGAACAGTCATGTGTCATTGTTGCTTTGAAAACAAGCCAGGGCTGCCAGATGAATTTCAACTGTGCAGTCTCGTTTTTTAAATGCTTTGCTTCGCCTCACTTCATAAAATGAATAACGTAATGCGCTTGATAAATTAAATTCGCAGTTCTCTCAATATTGTTGATTACGCCGTGGTGCTTGTAAAATATCTCTGTAATACGATTTGTATAGAATAAATTACACAGTACTGTATAAAATAGATCGCATTATACTCTGTAGAACAGTATTTATTTAAATAATCTTTCCAATACAAAATACAGTATATTTTCTGTTTAATTAATAGAGAACTCTAAATTGAATGACACGATGCTGTGTAAAAAATAAATTGCATAAGAATCATGCACGTAGTAGACCTCCTGTTTGACAGAGAGAGAGAGAGAGAGAGACCTTACCTTACAGACCTTACATCTTGTTCGGGTTGCCCCAGGTCCCTCAGTGTGAGGCACCTCTAATGTCTACCAGAGAGTTGCTAGTACATCTTCCGGTATTTTGCATCTTCCAATCTTGGATGGTCTGGGATGCAGTTTAGATATTTGTCGAGCTTATTCTTAAACACATCTACGCTCACTCCTGATATATTCCTCAGATGAGCTGGCAACGCATTGAATAGACGCTGCATTATCGATGCTGGTGCGTAGTGGATTAATGTCCTGTGTGCTTTCCTTATTTTTCCTGGTATAGTTTTGGGCACTATTAATCTACCTCTGCTTGCTCTTTCTGATATTTTTAGTTCCATGATATTTTCTGCTATTCCTTCTATCTGTTTCCATGCCTGAATTATCATGTAGCGTTCTCTTCTCCTTTCTAGACTATATAATTTTAAGAATTGTAGTCTTTCCCAGTAGTCTAGGTCCTTAACTTCTTCTATTCTAGCTGTAAAGGACCTTTGTACACTCTCTATTTGTGCAATATCCTTTTGATAGTGTGGGTACCATATCATATTGCAATATTCAAGTGGACTACGAACATATGTTTTATAAAGCATAATCATGTGTTCAGCTTTTCTTGTTTTGAAGTGCCGTAACAACATTCCCATTTTTGCTTTACATTTTGCCAACAGAGTTGCTATTTGATCATTGCATAACATGTTCCTATTCATCATCACACCAAGGTCTTTAACTGCTTCCTTATTTGTGATGGTCTCATTATTAGGTCCCTTATATGCATATAGCTTTCTTTCTCTGTCTCCATAATTTATTGATTCAAATTTATCAGAGTTAAATACCATCCTATTTACCTCTGCCCAATCATATACTTTGTTAAGGTCTCTTTGTAGAGCGTTCCTATCTTCATCACAAGTAATTTCTCTACTTATTCTTGTGTCATCTGCGAAACTACTCACTACCGAATCCTTCACATTATTGTCTATGTCTTCAATCATAATAACAAAACAGTATTGCAGCTAACACCGTACCTTGCGGCACACCGGATATTACCTTGACTTCATCCGATTTCTCGTCGTTTGCAATAACTATCTGTTTTCTGTTGTGTAAAAATTCTTTTAACCATCTTCCTACTTTATCCACGATATTGTGTTTTCTAATTTCTTCGCTAATATATTATGGTCTACTTTATCAAAAGCTTTTGCAAAGTCTAAATAAACCACATCTGTTTCATTTCCGCTTTTCATATTTTTGAATATGTTCTCACGGTGGACTAACAGTTGGGTTTGTGTACTTTTTCCGGGTACGAAACCATGTTGTCCTTTATTAAACAAATTATTTTTTATTAATGTTTCATAATATTTTTCTTCATTACCCTTTCATACACTTTCATAATATGTGATGTTAGACTCACAGGCCTATAATTACTTGCCTCTAGTCTTGATCCACTTTTGAAAGTAGGGGTAATATATGCTAATTTGTGCTCATCATAAATCTTGCCTGTATCTACACTTTGTCTTAATAATATTGCAAGTGGCTTTGTGATAGAATGAACTACTTTCTTTAACAAAATAGCAGGAATTCCATCAGGCCCTGCAGCAGCTCCATTTTTAATTTCATTAATAGCCTGCACAATATCAGCTTCATTAATATCTATGTCAGCTAAATATTCACTATTTTCATCCCTTACTTCTATATCATTATCTTCATATCTATTCTAGGGGTGAATTCTCTCTTATATCGTTCTGCCAGTATGTTGCAAATTTCCTTTTTTTCATTCGTTAATCTCCCTTCAATTCTCAGAGGGCCTATTTCTATTCTTCTTTTATTCATCTTCTTCGCATATGAGTATAATAGCTTGGGGTTTTGCTTGATATTTAATAGGGTTTTTTCTTCCAAGTCCCGTTTTTCATTTTCTTTTGATTGTATAATCTTTTGTTCTGCATTTTCTATCTTACTTTTTAGTTCTATAAACTTTCCATGCATTTTTTTCTTTTGCAAGACCTTTTTTCCACTTTCTGATTTTCTGGAACAAGATCCTTCTGTCTCTTGGTATGCATGAATGATGTTTACTTTTCTTCTTCGGTATATATTTTTCCACTATTTTCTCCAATATTTTATATAATATCTCCGTATTTACCCTTATGTCATCACTTACGAAAATGTTATCCCAATCTTTGTTTAATTCTTCATTAATTTCTGACCATTTTATATTTTTACTGATGAAGTTGTATTTTCCATATCCTTCCCACTTTTTCATTTCTTGCTTATCTCTATTTTCACTTGCTTTGGAATGAACTGTTAATTCTATGACATTATGGTCTGAAATATTCGCATTATAAACTATTATTTCTTTAACATAATTCATCTCGTTCACAAATACTAGGTCTAAAGTATTTTCCTTTCTTGTTGGCAGGTGATTTATTTGTTGAATGTTGTATTCTAGTAGCATATCTAATAGCTTTTCAAATTGCCTCTTATCTTCTGCACTACTATTACTCTCTTTTTTATATGTATAAGTACAACCACAATCTCCTATTCGTTCTTTCCATTCTACGAAAGGAAAGTTGAAGTCACCAGATAGGAGAATAGTCCAGTCCTTGTGATTTCTACATATATCATCCAATTTTTCAATTATTAAGTCAAACTCTTTAGTATTAGGAGGTCTATATATTACTATGTTCATCAATTTTTCAGATTCAAATTCTACCGCTATTAGTTCACATTCTTGAGTTACTATATTTCTCATATATTTTTCCTTGTTTTTTGTCTTTCCCATATATTGCGGTTCCCCCTTGATTCCTATTTTTTCTATCTGATCTATAAGTTTGGAACCCTTTTATTTGATCATCATTCCCAGTCTCTTGGGAATACCAGGTTTCACTTATATTCATTATATCTATTTTCTTTTCATTTTGGGTTAGTTCTTCTAAGTACTCTATTTTTCTTTTTGAGTTACTCGTAACTAAACCCTGCGCATTCATCACTATGATGGTTTGCGTGTTTTCTCCTTCATTTAATACTGGTAGTAATAAGGATTTTCCTATGTCTCTTTCCTGTTCTGGTATGTTGTTCTTTTTTTCATTTCCAGAAATTCTGACATTAAAAAATCCAACTTTTCCATAATATTGATCTTCCTTCATCATAATTATTCATTTTGTGTCTGAATCTGCAATTTTCTCCGTTTCTGCAATATCCTCTTGCATAATAAATACAGTTATTATCTCTTGAGTAGAATTTCGGAGCTGATGCTTTGAAATTTTTTGCTGACACCTCTGCATATCTCATTGGTGGTTTGCTTTTCTCTTTTACCTGATATTCTTGATTTCTCTCTTTATTTGTTTCTTTCTTATTTTGGATTTTATTACTTGGTTGGTTATTTATTTGATTATGATTCATGGCTACAGGGTGCATATATTTGCATTTTTTGTCGAACTTACATCCTTTTCCTTCTTTTAGGTTTTTACATATTTTTGGATGCAGATCTCTGCAATCATCCCCATATCCATCTAAGTATGCACATTTACCATATATTTCATAGTTTTGACATATCTTAGGATGTTTGTAGTAACATCTTTCTCCAAATCTGCAATTCCCTCTTTTTCAAAAGGTTGCAGATTTTGTCTTTCTTGTCTATTTTTTCCTCTTTCCCGTCATTGTATAGATCTGGGTAGAGCCTCTTCGGGATTTGCTTTTCTGTTGTCATATCGTAATTTATTTCTTCGTAGGTATGCTGCTTTATTGCCTCATATGTAGTATCAATGAGTATCTCTGCATCCATACTTTTATCTTGTTCTTTGTTTTCCTTATTTTTTTCTGTCATTTCATTTTTGTTTACTTCTCTTCCGTTTTCCTCTTCTTCTTTTTCTTCTTCTTCTTCCTCTTCCTCTTCATCCTCAACTATTTGTACATTCAATCTTGATTTAATAACATTGTCTATCCATGATAGACATGTTGAACAAAAAATTCTTGTATCTTTTCTCAAATCTTGTATTACCTCAGCACACTGTGGATGGGTCGGAATGTTGCATGCAGCACATTTTCTGATTAGGTTTTGTGGATTGACTATGCTATACCAAACCTTACACAGTTTGCATGCTTTTGGCATTCTTTTTCCTAATGCATCAATTAGGATATTCACAAGATTCACCTTATTCATTTTCTTTGTCGGAATATGTTGGTTTATGTATATTTTCTTTATGAGTCTCTTGACCACTTGGATTTTATTTGGAACTTCTTCAATTATTTTCAAGATGTTTTCATTAGATTTGTTCCAGTTTGAAGGATTATATCCTTCTAATATATCTATGAATGCTTTTGTATCTTTTTGGTTAGGACTGTTGCTGATTTCATAGATGAGAAATGCCAGTTCCCTTCCTGCTACCTCATCGTATTGCGAATCTGCTAGACACGCCAAATTACGCCACCTCTTCCCGCAGTTGGAACTTACTGCCATCTTGTTCTGATTTATAGTATTACACTTGATAAACTAACTTAGAAGACGCTTTATCCTACTATTTTCACACTAATCTTATCACCGATAGTTCACGAACACTTCTAGATATTTCTCAAATTCTAGTCGAGAGAGAGAGAGAGAGAGAGAGAGAGAGAGAGAGAGAGAGAGAGAGAGAGAGAGAGAGAGAGAGAGATTACGGGGCATAAAACTTCTAAGCTTTTGGAGAACAGAACATTATTTTCTTTCTAGTTAAATCATATTTCCCGACCCACTTTTGTCATTCAAAAGATCTTTTTCCTATTTTACTCTTCATGTTTAGAGTAAACGAACCTATACGGAGGTTTAATTTTTGCCTGATTTCTTTTGGGAATATTAGGAAGAAAGCTGGCGGTAAAGAATTAAGACTCCCAACACTTTCAATTCCCTTGACGAGAAGAGCACTAACTATGTCGGGAATTCCAATCAAAGCCGTGATGACGTGTGTCCGTTCTCCCGTGAGGCGTTGTACTCGATTGTGGATTTCTTATGTTAATTCACGGCGGTAGGTATAGACAGGCTGTTCTGGTGGTACATGACTATCGCTCAGCCTCTTGCATTCATCTTTATTTAGTCCAGTTAGCACTAGAGGGTTACATGTATTTCCTTAGGAAGCCTACATGACCATTAGTAATCACATTAACAAAATTGAAATGAGGAGCTCTGTAGCAGTTGTTCATATCAAATTTAAAATTGAGAACAACACATTAGTCCATACTAATAATGAAAACTGAGGTTTCGAAATGTGTGGCCAGTTTGTAAATGATTACATTTTTTAAAATTCTAGAATAATCCAAACTTACGGTGACATATTTGATTAGCTCATGGAGACAGTGGTGACCTTCATTATCTTAAGGGCACATGCACCAAGCAACCAGTCCTCTTATTCCAAAGCGCTAATGATAACAGAAATTACTTTTGTGTGTTTAGAATTAGTCGAAATTTTAATTCAAGTAGCTGGTATAAAGGAACTGTGGTTAAGGTGTTGTTACAGATTGAAGAATTTGGTACAAGATTCGGTGTTTCTTAATACTGCCATTCAAATTGGGTATCTGATCGATAAGGTTGGGTTTACTCTATTGTCATCCCCTCAGTTCGTCTCTGTCCTTCCGTCCGTCTATCCATCAATGTCTGTCACGTTTGCTATCTCGTAGCAACTCCTGCCTGACGATGGAACGGCGAACGGCTTTCGTCGTGATACAAAGGTAGTCCACCATGCGTAGATGTGCTTGAAAGAGATTGGTCTTCGATCTGTCCTCCCTTTTCCATTTCGGAATGTTCTTAGAGGGGGAATTGATTGGCCGCCGGTTGGGGACCTGTATTGCTTGAGCAGAACTCCCAGAATTCTTGTTATTGTCTCCTGTTGGTAAACTTTCTTAGTATGGAGAGAGAGAGAGAGAGAGAGAGAGAGAGAGAGAGAGAGAGAGAGTGCCATTAAGGTGTGAAGAGACCGTCTTGGAAATGGAGCAACGGAAGATATACAAGATGAAAAAAATTGTTCAAAATATGGTATTATTGTTTCTCTGTGAGTTTTTGTATATTGTAATTGTATAACACGAAATAATCTAACAGTGTATATATATATATATATATATATATATATATATATATATATATATATATATATATATATATATATAGTGGGCGTTTTCACAAACCGTCGAATCGCACATTTTGGGCAAAATGTGTTATTACTACCACAAAAACAAGCTTACTTTGATCTTTAATATCACAGACTTTCTCATTGATATCTCAAGTGGTTTTCGACACATACAATATCAGTACTGGTGAATATTGTCATTTAGCTAAAACAGTTTTCACACAGTGACGAATGTTCAACTCGTCGCGTTGTGAAAACTTGAGGCTTGTCGAATGCGCAATTTGTTTTCTCACAAAGTGTAGCATCGTTAACTAAAACGATTCGGTTGCTCTGAATTATTCATTTTTATATTCATATGGTGATATGCTAATTTACGTGTTACAACTTGTATCTAACTATCATAAACTTTACGGAGTCTGCTGTTCAGTTTTAGAAAAGAATTAACAATAGAAATATAATGGAAAGAATTTTTTGTAATCCTGAGAATTTGACCTTTAGCCCCGATGAAAATGGCCATGAATATGCGGTGTAGCTGAAGGATTTGAAATTACTTTAGCAAGAAAAGCCGAGAATTGGACTCCCAATCAAAATATGGTGGAAACCAGACAATGCATGGTGGAGAGGAGTTATACTTAATTTTGAATAATAGCAGTCTAGCATTCGTGCCCCAGATGTTGACGATGATATACCTTTGTCAAAGCTATCCGAGAAAAACACCTCAAACGACTACGATTCTGAGGATTCTGATATACCATCAAAAACAATCTTGAGAATGGCAATTCTCTCATGATTGTTTCTGATATTCTTAGTGCAGAGTGTGATTCAATCAGTGATCCAGTGTATGTGGCGAACAGTGATGACGTTCTTGGGGGCCCTCTCCAGGCCTGCTTCCCCAGCCTGGTAGCATTCCTGCCTTCCTCCAAGGAAGCAGGCTCTGGGTTGGACCCTTCCCTTCATGACTGCCATCAAGAGACTGGCGAACCTTGGGCTTTTGGACCTCATCCTTGAAGCAATTGGGCCCTCTGCAGGCTCTGGGTGGGACCCTTTCCTTCATGAGTGCCCTCTAGAGACTTTTAATTTTAAGCCTTGGGAGCTTTTGGGCCTCATGCTTGAAGTTCCTGGGCTCTCTCTAGGCCTGCTTCCCCAGCCTGGCAGGATACCTCCCCTCTTCCGAGGAAGCAGGCTCTGGGTCGGACCCTTCCCTTCATGGCTGCCATCTATAAGTTTGAAAGGAGAGGTTATATATGGAATTTTTTGAGAGAACACCTCCCGAATATCACACTTATCCCCTTAAAATGGTACCGATATGTCGATGATATCTCAGTGGTCTTACCTGGTGGTATCGATGTAAATGATTTACTGTCTAAATTGAATAATTTAGTGCCATCCATAAAATTCACTGTTGAAATTGAAAATAACAATGTCATCCCTTTGCCTAGAATGTTTATTAATGACCATCAGAGAATCTTTCCAATGCAAATTCAGTATTCATAGAAAACCCACAAATAATTTAACATATGTACATTTTTATTCTAGCCACCATCTTAATATTGAAATTTCAATTTTTTCTTCTATGTTCCTACGCGCTTTGCGTATCACGAGTCCACAATACCTGGACCAAGAAGTAGAATACATAAAAAAGATAGGAAACGATCTTTGCAACCCACCTCATTTAATTGATTTATGTTATCAAAAAGCTCATAAAAAGTTTTATAATGTTGCTCTTAATGAAAAAGAAATGGTGGATTTGAAACCATAAAATCAATATTTAAATCGTTTAATGTTAATGTAGTGTTCTCTTATAACTAATACCCATTAAAAGGATCTATGCTAATTAAGAATAGTCCCGTAACAAATAACAACATCATTTACAAAATTCCTTGTAAGGATTGCCCATCGTTTTACGTTGGTCAGTCTAGTAAAAATTTATGTGTTCGGATTAAGCAGCATATATATTCAGTTAGAATAGCCCAGACTTCAAATGCACTGTTTATCCATCTGAGTGAAAAATCTCATTGTATTAATTGGGGTGATACCTCGGTAATTGCTAGATCTAATGATTATGTTTCAAGAAATTTACTGGAATCGGCAATTATACAAATCACTAATAAAAACAACTTAAATCTTAGTCTGGGAATGTACCATTTGGACCCATATATTTGTAAGATGTTTATGAAGGACCTCAAAATAAATGAACAACTAATAAATTAGTCCCACATGTATATAGTTATTCTCTCTCTCTCTCCTCTCTCTCTCTCTCTCCTCTCTCTCTCTCTCTCTCTCTCTCTCTCTCTGGTTCGATATTCTCTCTCCCTCTTTCTCTTGCTCGATATATATATATATTTATATTTTCTTTCGTCTTTTCATTAATAATAATTTTTGTTGGGAAAATGTGTAAAAATTCATGATATTAAATTGTATATGCTCCCGTGTTGTTTTCAAAATGTACTGTTTCCTGGAAGAATCACTTGTTTACTGCGGGTATCCTTCAAGGTGTGGCTAGCCTATGGCGACCTCCTCCTCTCTGTAGAGTGAAAAATCGCCCTTATGGCTAATCTGGTAGTGTCAGTTTGTATATTAAGCCTTCTTTTGACTAGGGTGTTCTTTGTAAAATCAGTTTGCCTCAGTAAAGGGTCCGAATAGGACCGAAAGTACTCGACTATCTCGCTTTTTCATTTTTTCCTTCGTGGCAAAAAACCTTTATATATATATATATATATATATATATATATATATATATATATTAATATATATATATATATATAATAATATCTTGATGGAGATTGTGATGGAAGTGATTCTTTCGAAAAGATCTATTTTTGTTTCTCTGTATTTATTTCACGGAATGAAGGAAGCTATTTAGTGTCATTTACGTCACTGGTGGTAAAATATAAACTGAAGCGTAGGAGTAATGCTGTTGCAGATGTTGCTATGGAGTTTGGTTGCTTAGTTTTTTTGTGTTGCTAGTGTCCTATTTTTACTCCAAGTGAATAGGAATTGGTTTGGTTAACGTGTTTAACAGAGGTTATTTATTTTACTCAATAATAACTTCCCTTCTGTGCGTTTATTCTGATAAGATTTTAATTATTTTTTCTTATTGTGCATGAAGATTCGTCTGTATGTAATTATATATATTTATATATATATATAGATATATATATATATATATATATATATATATATATATATATAATATATATATATATATATATATAGTATAAAAGGCTCATGAAAACACTTTGGTTCAGAGCTAAGGAATATATTTTGGAGGACTGACTCCTGCCGGAATATAGTCCATAGCTTTAAACCGGTGTTTTTTAATGGACCTTTTATACTTGTGACGTATCCTGAATTTAACAGAAGAATTTATTTGCATATATATATATATATATATATATATATATATATATATATATATATATATATAGAGTATAAAAGGAAGGCCCATTAAAACATTAAAATATTTAGCTGAATGGTCAAATCGCCAGTCCAGTTGTTAATTTTTTTTTGTAAACCAATGGCACAGGTTGGAATTTGGACTTAGCAGAAGCACTTATCAATAATAATTCCCCTAGAAGATAAATTATTACCGAGGTATGGTGAAATCGATATTATACTATATGTACGATATATATATATGTACGTATATATATATGTAAGGATTATATTCACACACACACACACACATACAAACACACACACACACAGAAGGAATTGTTTCTTTGCTGACTTCACCTAAAGTTACATGGTGTCCCGAGGGACCTAGCCAATGAAAGTCTAGAGCTAAGTCCGTTTTGATGAGAAAAGTTATGCCCTGTCCTCCTTCCTCACCTTCAGAGGTGTTGGCTGGTCAACAAAAAGTTGACGTGTATTATGAGTTTTTAACTCTTGGGTGATATAGGAAGTTGAACCGTTGTTACGGCGTTCCTTTGCTAATGCCAGTATCTTTTGTTTGTTTTATTTTGCGTCAGGTATACTACTACTACTACTACTACTAATCTGTTTTTATGGAGGCTTTCCGGTTTTCGTTCATGACGCGAGACGACTGAAGAATTTGCAGTAGTGAAAGTTTAAAAAGAACTACTACTGGATTAAAAATAATAATAATAATAATAATAATAATAATAATAATAATAATAATAATAATAATAATAATAATATATTGGCAAGGAGACCCTCTTTCAAACAAGTTTTATTGAAAGATATTGCTGCATCAGCTGCATTCAACTTGTAAATATTCTTCTCTCTTTTTCTAATAATAGCTTTCTCTCTGCTACGCAATACTCGCCAGTTGTAGTAGCAGAGAGAAAGCTATTATTAGAAAAATAGAGAAGAATATTTACAAGTTGAATGCAGCTGATGCAGCAATATCTTTCAATAATAATGATAATAATATTTTGGTAGAAGACCCTATTTTAAGCAAATGCTGTTAAAGAGATTGGTAGAATTAAGCGAGTTGATTTTATATAATAATAATAATAATAATAATAATAATAATAATAATAATAATAATAATAATAATAATAATAATAATAATAACCTGTACATGACATTTTTAAATTATGCTTTAGAAATATTTACCACGGCTACGAGATTGCATTCTCTCTCTCTCTCTCTCTCTCTCTCATATATCCAGACAGTTTCCTGATTTCCTGATTATTATTCACTGGCTACAAAAAGCAGTTACAAGTTGTGTAGGTCACATGAGGCAATGGTCGTTACGTAAAGGTTTTTGTCGCTAAATGTTGCCTTCTGTAACATGGCTTGGGTTCGTTCAAAGTCACGAGAGAGAGAGAGAGAGAGAGAGAGAGAGAGAGAGAGAGAGAGAGAGAGAGAGAGAGAGAGAGAGAGAGAGTTTCGGAACGGTTCTGGTTGAATGGCCGTGGACCTGGGCATATCTAGAGAGTAAGAGAAATAGAATAGGGTAATCTTTTCATCTGAATAAAATACACACACACGCAGAGAGAGAGAGAGAGAGAGAGAGAGAGAGAGAGAGAGAGAGAGAGTTGTTCTCGTCCAAATTTTATTGTCTGCTGGAGGTAAATATGGCGAAGCCTTGATTGATTGCCATTAAAGGAATGAAGGAGTGAGTGGTTGTGGGTGGCGTGATTTTTTGTTTTTGTTTTTTTCACTCTCGACCACTTGAATTCATCTTAAATGGAAATCATTCTTTTTTCTTAATAACTTAGCTGTTTATTTTTGTAATTAGTGTCATTTTATTTCTCTCTATTCATATTGAAACAAAATGTTTTCCTTGGTTGTTGGAACCTGTCCTTTGTTGTTTTTTATTTATTTATTTTATATTTTATTTTTTTCATTTTACACCCGTCATGGCTTTCGAAGACGATCGGTGAGCACTTGTATAAAAAGAGAATTTTTTTTCAAAAATCTATTTTCATGTTCATTCTTTATCTACGCTCATGAGGCCGTGTATCCTAAATTGAGGACCGTGTAACTGTCCCATTAGCAACGCTACTAAGTGTCGTTGCTTGTAAGTTTAAGGAAAACTACTACCCTGAAGACCTTTGTTGTTTGTGCTCTTTGTTTGTTTTTGCTCTTTGTTTGTTTTTACTTCCACACTTAGTGAGGTTGCATGGAAGGTTGTTTGTCTTATTGAGGCCACATTGACGATTCTGAATAAAGCTGATGATAGTTTGACATGACTGACTAAATTAAGATTTTCCCAAGATTCTTTCTTCCACAACTTCCACTATTTAGTTTTATAATTACTCGACAATCAAGTGACTTAGCAAATTAACTGGAAAATAATAAATTTTCGTCATGTAGTGGTGAGCCAGTTTTTAAGTACAAGTATCAATGCCACTTTTGAGTAAGTGAAGATCGAAGTTGAGTAATCGTGGGTTAAAACTTACCAGGTATGTAAGCAATCATCTTAGAAATGAACGGATTTCGTTGTAGCAGCTGATGCAAGTATCCGAGGTCTTAAAGTGTTTAGCCTAACATATGGATAACCCATGCATATTGCATGGGTTATCATATGTTAGACAGGTGTAATTATAAAATGTAAGGTAAAAGCATCTCTCTCTCTCTCTCTCTCTCTCTCTCTCTCTCTCTCTCTCTCTCTCTCTCTCTCTATATATATATATATATATATAATATATATATATATATATATATATATATATATATAATATATATATATATATATATACACACACACACATGCATACATACATACCTGTAATTATTTGTAAGTGTACAGCACAAATTCCTCCCTTTTCACTGTAGGGGTTAGTCTGACTGATATGGCGTTCAAGAGAAATATTCTTGGAGTTGTTTGATGCGCTTTTGTTAGTTATATTTTTTATGTAGTATGTCTTGTAGATGCATGCAGGTTCTACATAATTTTATTATATTTCATAGATATCTGTCAAGCTTAAATACCAGTGATATCTCCAGTGGTGTATTATGTAGGCCAGGTAGTCGGGACTGGAATAATTATCAAGCTTACGGAAGATGGCAGACCTATTTTAAAAGTTGTTTTTCATGATAGAGTGGATAAATAAGATAACTTACATTTTTTACCTAATTGCTTCTCTTGCATTTAGGTATATCAGTAGTAACGATAATTGAAAAGCACGGGCTGTAGCTAAGTGACCATCTCGTAATAGTATAAGTTTGTATAGATCACTGTATCTACTATTTGCCATGTTGAAGCATCATTTATCCTCTGCGCAGTTGCTTGTTGCTTGCTTCCACATCTGTGTTGATGCGCAGTGCTTGTGCTGTATGGTTAGCTGTTTGGAAAAAGGAAAACGGGAGGGGTGGGGGACGGACGGGTACGGGTGGTGGCGGGTAGGGGAGCAGTTGATGTAATAGGGCCAATGATCTCGTGGTCCCATTTCGAGTAGCTCTTTTTAAGGGGATTTTATTTGAAAGGATGTGCTGATCTAGAAGCTCCTCTTCGCTCTCGTCTCCTTCAGCCCACACAGCGCTCTCTCCTCCTCTTATTCAGTCACCTTTCACCCCCCCCCCCTTGCTCTCCTCTTTTCAACTCCATTTTCACTTTGGCTTTAAAGATTCTTTTTTTTTTATTTTCATCAACCTTCTGTTGTATGCTAGCTCTCGTCAACTATTATGTTTCCCTTACTATTCCCTTTCCTTCTCCTGTTTCTACCATCCCTTATCCCTTTATCTTTCCTCCTTGTCTTTATCATCATGGCCTTCGGTTAATTTCATGTTCAATCTGTTACTATCCTTCACCCCTCCGCCATCCTTTTTTGCTCCTCCTGTCCTTTCAACACCCGTCATCCTACCCATTCTTAATCCTCCGTAAGCTTATTATCCTTTCTTTCCATTCCCCTTTCTTCGTCACAGACATTATTCTGATTGCCTGACCATCTCCTATCTTCCGTTGAGCCCGCTGACCTTCCACCTAATTCCTGCACCTGTGGTTGGCCAACAACCTTCTTCACCCATTTGTCCTCATTTTTTTTTAACTGACTTTTTTTCTCTGTTCTCACTGTTGGGATGGAATTGCAAATCCGCGGAAAGATTAGGGATTAGAGGGGATTTGCTATTCTCATTCTCATTGGTTCACGAGATTTAAGGAAAGGGGATTTAATCAACGATATTTTTTTTTCGTTTATTCTGGTTCCTCCAGAAGGAGCAAGACGGTGCCGGGGTCATGAGGCTTCAGGACTAATTCGATTTCTCATTAGGATAGAGTGATTTGCACCTCTCTCTCTCTCTCTCTCTCTCTCTCTCTCTCTCTCTCTCTCTCTCTCTCTCTCTCTCTCTTAGCAAGATTTTGATATTTTCTCTCTTGTGTAAAACCATTCTTTTCTCTCTCATTAGTATTAGTACTTTTTATTTCACAGTTAGATAAGATTCTCTCTCTCTCTCTCTCTCTCTCTCTCTCTCTCACTGTATTGACTGACAAAGCGAGACGTTATCTTCTATCCAAAAGTAACTGCGACACGAAGTAAAATCCAGAGCGAATGAAAACATGTTTACTTTTACCAAAACGTGTGATGGAATTCAGTGTCGCCTTCCAACAACGAGCATATCGTCCCCACCGCATAATCAACCCGACAGTATCTCTCGAGGGCTGCCATTGGAGAGACCCATCATGAATTCCCTGGATACGATGCAACGATGCAACACGAAGAGTAATGGGCCCCATACACTGAACGTTTGTATGAACGATTGTCTGCATCATTCGCAAAAACATTGTGTATGGACTTGTCTGAATGCAAAAGTGGGCGGTGCTTCGTGTCTCAACGATCTCAGCGGGAATCTGTCACGACCAGGTTGTTGGCTTGCGACTTATGTCTGTCATACATAAGTCGTTCAATGTATGGGTTTGTCTGCCGATATAAAGCTATCGCGCACGTCTGTTCTAGCGATGATGCCATGTCTTCCAGAGACAAAATCTTTGTTCAGACTGAAATCGGTGCGGAGATCGTTCATACTGTCTGAATTGTGTGTGTGTTTGTCGATAACGAATGACAATCTTTCATACAATTGTTTAGTGTCCCATTGGAAGGTGATGCGCCTGAACTTCAAATGCTGAACGGCAAATAAATGCGACGCAGAGATAACCTTCCGTAAAAACTGACTTTTGGGACGAAGCCAACGAAGGACAGTGAAGAAACAGCCTTGATCCAATTTTACCAAATAATCATATCGTCCTAAGCAACATCTCAAGGCAGCTTTAAGCGCTATCTGATCTTTACCTCACCTCACAGGATGTGACTCTGCATACATTGTTTGAATCCACTCCACCCAGTTTGCCTTACCCTCGTTCTTATCGGCGTTCAACCTCGACAAGGCAAACGGGGCTGGAAGCACCCGTCACCTTTCCTCCATCGTTTAGGATGCATTACTCAGAAGCAGGTCGAAAAACTGGCGTCTTGCAGATGATTGCATCAGGAGTGTACGATGCGGTAGACAGTTCATGTTCTCTCTCTCTCTCTCTCTCTCTCTCTCTCTCTCTCTCTATATATATATATATATATATAAGATATATATATAAAGCGAATTCCACAGGAAAATGATAGTCAGAAATCCAAGCGCTTGGATTTCTGACTATCATTTTCCTGTGGAATTCGCTTACACACACACCACACACACACACACTATATATATATATATATATATATATATATATATATATATATATATATAAATGATTTCCCAGGAAAAGGCGAACTGCTACATTCCATGAGACCGTTCGAGTAAAAGGAAATTGACAACTCTGGAATGACGCTGAAATCCTGGAGATGGAATCAATTTTGTCTTGATCGAAAACCAAGCCGAGGTCATCAGATTGGTAGTGGATGTAAGGATAACCCATAACCCAGTCAAACGCTGAACAAATATATTTTTATTCCTTTAAAACAAAGACATTATAATATGTAACACTCATAAGACAATATTTGATTCATTTTATTCAATTTTACACGCGTATAGGTATCAATAATTTCTTTGCGAGTGATTGCATATAAATAAGAGGATAATGCATGAAACAATATATTATCTGCTTTGCCTTGTGAATGTAAGTATAATAGATAATATCACTATAATTATGTTTTATTTTAAGGAGACCTATTGAACTATATTTTGTTATTTGTGAAGTACTGCAGATTTTGCTTTTAGATTTTAGGAGACCATTTTAGTCATTGCAGCTCTGACAAGGGTACTCCATTTTTATGATTCTCTAAATAAATGGCTCTCCTAGCTTCAGAGGTTGGAATAACCTCTGTTCTGACACATTATACTCGACACTACGGGGGGAAATTATTAAAAGGGAAATCGACTATAGGAGTGAACGCAATAGCCGGTCCAAGTCACGTCCATGTAATCTCATTGATATTATGAAAACGAAAAAAGATCTAAAGAAACCCATCTGGATGCAGTGACGAGCATCGTAACAAATAATGATTTTGCATAAGTTCCCCTTCATTTGGCGACGTGAACCCAAGAGCGGACTTTTTTCCGAAGTTATACCGATGTATGTTATTAGGATAAAACCTCATTAATAGAATTTTTTTTAGGAAAATCATAAGGGAAGCAGTCGGCCAACGTCCGACCAAAGATATCAAAACCAGTCTCCAAAATAGTCAAAGGAAGAACGGTCGATATTCAGAATCGTAGAAGAATCATCTAACGAATTCTGCACAGTTGGCCTTTGTTTCACCAAGACTTTCGAAGTATTTGATCGCCTCATACTTTGCAATAACTCCTAGAAAGATAGAGAGATAGACGTTTAGGAACTTAGGTACAGAATGTACTTTTCATGCGTCAGACTCATTAGAAATCTGTGAACAGTTTTAAAGTGATTGAAGCTCATTGGGGTCTAAGTGACAGACCTGAGATGCATCGTCTTCAACGAATTAACATTGGTTACCTGTATTGAAAGACACGTAACAGAACCTTTCTAAAAAGAGACATCAACAACATACGCACACTGGGTAATGCGGGTTAAACCAATCATAGATTTGTCCGCTAGTGTGATCTGCACACCCATTGAACTATGGCAAAGTGGATCAACCATATGACGCCCTTTCTAACTTTCCCAGATGAATCGGAAAAATTATAGGACCTCCAGCACAGTGCGAGACCGAAATCATGACCGGTATACATTTTGTACCTCTTGTAAACCAAAAACATTTGCCTCCTCAGTTCCACCACAGTCTCAGGACTACTTTAAACCTTTTATGCATAACAGCCAACCGAGATTCCTTCACCTCAGCTATCGCAAATCAACCAGTAAAAAATATTAAGCATAAATCTGGCAAGTTTGTGGAGCTCCTGCTAGATAAGCTGGATGCTCTGCCACCAGTCAATTTTACGACATTAATACGGGACACAATTGGAACACGATCAGTCACCCTGTAGTCAATTCTTAAATCGGATCTAACAGCATTGCTCTTGATAGTTATACTATACTACCCCGTAGAGAGGGTAGTACCTTCAATGCACCTCACGCGATGCAATGTAGGCATTACTCAAGGTTCTTTGCAGCGTCCTTTCGGCCCCTAGCTACAACTCCTTTCGTTCCCTTTACTGTACCTCCTTTCATATTCTTTTCCATCTTATTTTCCACCCTCTCCTAACAATTGATTCATAGTGCAACTGCCAGGCTTTCCTCCTGTTGTTACATCTTTCAAACCTTTTCACTGTTAACTTCCGTTTCAGCGCTGAATGGCCTTAGTTGCCCCAGTGCTTGGCGTTATGCCTAAAACCTATCAATCGATCAGTCAATCAATCAATTAATAGGTATAACATATCTAAATCCATTAAGGGACGGGCATCGATAAGGTAATCCCCAGTCTCCAGAAGGATAGTAAATTTACGGGTACTGGTAAATTCTCCTTATTTCTCTCACTCGTTACGACGCTATAGTCACTTTTTTCCTCACTTGGATGAGGTGGTAGTTTTTTCCTCCACGTAAAAAATCCAAAACAAATGTCGAATATATTCCAATCATAAATACTAGCTTGAATGATTAATCATCCCTATTTAAAATTTGCTTCAGAGAGTAACATCAGCCAAAAGAGCCATATATTCTGAAGGACCGGTCATATTAATATCAATATTATTATTATTATATCTTTCCGAAATGGCATAGGCATTAAATGAATACGCAGAATTGCCATTAATGGCGAAGCCATTTTGATTTGACATTCCTGGAATCTCAGTCGAGAAAAAAAGTGGGCAGTGTGCGCCTGATGTCAGTGACCTTGCTTTGTCTTGTTTGTTATTGTTGTTATTGTTGTTGTGACAGGAATTGATTTAGCCGTATGGCAGTCTCCGTGCTGCCTGCAGCGTTGCCAGCGGCTGGCAGCCTCAATTTCAGCAGCGTTGTCAGTGGTTTTGCGTGTCTTTCGGTATTGGGGATCAAATTAATGCAAAGCTTGATCAAAGGTGTTTTTGCTTCATAATTATACACGTTTGTGCTCGTTAAATATGCGAGTGAATAAAGTATGTATCGACAACTGCTTTAGGCATTTTTGTCATGAATTGTAAGTGTAGTTATTAGTATTGTTATTGTTCACTTGAAACCAATTCCCTATAGTGATGGGTTCCCCGTAGGGGGATTAGTGCCGATTCTTTGCAGCGTCCCTTCGGCCCTCCGCTGCAGTCCCTTTCGTTTCTTTCACGGTACCGCCTTTCATATTCCCTTTCTTCCATCGTACCGCCTACTCTCTCCTAAAGGTTGATTCGTAGTGCAACTGCGAGGTGTTCTGCTTGTGACACCTTCCAAACCTTTTACAATTTGATTTTCATTTCAGCGCTGAATGGCCTC
>NC_087202.1:52609355-52616855 GCF_015104395.2 Macrobrachium nipponense | reverse complement strand
CTTCTCTTATGTTTGGAATGACTATATTCTTTCCTTTTATGAGTGAATTTACTCTCTACGTTGGTCATCTATAGAATATATTTTTTTACTGAAAAGAATCGTCTTGCCTGTTTTCCATTTCAGTCTTGATTGCAGCCGTTATTTCTCTCTCTCTCTCTCTCTCTCTCTCTCTCTCTCTCTCTCTCTCTCTCTCTCTCTCCTCTGTGAAAGTGACATCCATATTGCTTTTCCCTGGTTTTCAAAGCGGCATACAGGCTTTTCTTTCTACTCTCTCTCTCTCTCTCTCTCTCTCTCTCTCTCTCTCTCTCTCTCTCTCTCTCTCTCTATGAAAGTGACATCCATATTGCTTTTACCTTTTATTATCTCTTCCCTGGTTTTGAAAGCCGTACCCAGGTTTTTCTTTTTTACTCTCTCCTCTCTCTCTCTCTCTCTCTCTCTCTCTCGCTCTTCTTTTTTCTCCCCTCTCTCTCTCTCTCTCTCTCTCTCTCTCTCTCTCTGGTTTTAAAAGCGCCATCCATGTTTTTTTTCTTTTATTTGTATTTGTCCCAGTATCCCTGCCCCTGTGAATGGGATGTTCCCTTTTCCTTCTACCCTTTTTGTTCTCCGTTTGGAAGAGGGAATTTCTCGGTTGTTGTCTAGACTGCATTTTCTGCCTTTGTGGAGCCTCTTCTGTTCTGACACCGTAGAACAAGAGCGCGGAGGGTGCCGTTGTTTTAGTTTTCCTTTCGTAGCATCTGCTATTGTTGCGTTTGTATGCGTAACCGTTGTTTTCGGATTCTTTTTGCCTCTGTTGTATACTTTTTCTGTAGACGAAGTTGCTTAAAGTGCTGGACCCAGTTCTGCATTTGCTGCTGTCGTTGCTTTTAGCGCCGGAGCTGTTGCTGTTGTTTTGTGTTTCCACAAGTGTTGCTGATCTTGTTGATGGTCCAGTTACATTGATGTCCTTTACACGGCCGCTGATGCTTCTGTCACGAATATTTCTTTCATTATTGTTCGAACTCGCGTTGCATTTGCTTTTGATGTTACAGGAGTATGTTGTGTTTTTGATGCTACAAGAGTAGGTTGTGTTTGTGCTTAAATGCTACGTTGCATTTGCTTTTGTGGGAATATATATTGTGTTTGTGTTTAAATGCCAAGTTGAATTTGCTTTTGTAGGAATATACATTGTGTCTTGTGTTAAATGCTACCTATCTCACCACCGCGTTTCAGTTGTTAGCTGAATTTTTGACATTTTGTGGACAAGACGTATATCCTGTATACGTCATATCTTTTATGACGTATATCCTTTATTGCCAAGGACTTAGAACGCCTTTCGTATGTCTCCTCAACAAATACACCCCCATATAGCCCCACTTTAATAGTCATGAGGACATTCGTGGATTGGACAAGGTGATCGTCAGTCATCCTGTCCTTATCACATCAGTGGTGTACTACTTGGTTTGTTATAATTGCTGGAATAGTTCCATATTCTGCGTGCCTAGTTGTGGACGTGGAATTGACTAATTGATTGTGAAGTCAGGAAACTAATAATCAATCAGTCAAATCCTCGTTGACAACTAGGCAGTTAGATACCAGTACTCGATACTGGAATTGGGCCAGATTGGATTGATTGAATCGTTGTCTTATATTTGTTTATTGCCTTAGGAGATAACCTTAGGAGATAAAATGCTGTGTGTCTTGTCATCAGGCGTTCAGAGTAACGACAGCTGTTTCCTGTGTAACTGCCAAGTAGAGGCCGTGTTTCTATGCTTACTGTGCATCACCAATGGTTAGAACTAAATTTCTCAAAAAAAAATACGCATCTTAGTCTCTTATCTTCCAACAAGCACCTCCTTTTTTTGTTTTGGATGCCCTAGTTATGACTTAAGGCTGACGCTCCGAATCTGCATTATAACATAATGCATCGTTAGGTTGCTATGAAGCTGAGATAATTCTGTTACTTAAGCTTTATAGTACGCAACAGTTTTCTAGGAAGACGTTGACCGACAGTGGCTTTGTTGATGTCTTGTCTTTTGCAATCACACACACACTCACACACACACACACACACACACACACACACACACACACACACACACACACACACACTAAAGCTGTGCCCTTTGTGTTTGCCTGACTTTATACGTTGCTCTTATACTTGACTGTTTTAATTTGCGTTGCTAATTCAGTTGGGTAATTACGAAAACGCAGTATTAAAGATTAATTTATTTAATTTCCTTTGTCTCTCCGGTGGTACGTTTCATAGCTTTGTTAAACACCGCTTAACGTTTTAATTATTACTACGGTATTTGGACTCTCTCTCTCTCTCTCTCTCTCTCTCTCTCTCTCTCTCTCTCTCTCTCTCTCTCTCTCTCTCTTAAAAAAGTATGCACAGATACTTTATAAAGTGTGCTCTTTCCACAAGGATAGGAAGTTTATAAGTAATTACATGGATAATTAACTTTTACTGATTTGATATTATTTCATCGATGATTCATGAAATTTGTGTATATCTGTGGTCTGAGTTCTGCCCCTCAACGACTGTTTTCTCTTGCTTTGATGGTATTATTTGAACTGGTATTAAAACACAAATACACACACACACACACACACACACACTTTATGTTTACTCACGTTTTCTGCGAACTCATGTCAGGCAATCAGCAACATCATATATTGTGTTTTCCGTATTGTTCAGAACATTTTGTATTTAAAGCATGGCGTGAATATTTTCATGCGACAGACGGTGAAGTAAAACTGTAGGTTCGGTCTTTTTCATCATATTGGTTTTTATTTTGTTTCTGTTATCTAAAGCTGTTTCGAGTTACATAAGGATTTCAATTAAAGTTAGAATTGCTGAGGTCTACACTTCATTTGACGGTGATTGAAGGTCATGGAGTAAAAAAAATGCATTGTCATGTGTTCTTTTTGATATTTGTGGATGAGGAAGGAAGGGAGCTGGAGACATGCAAGAGTTTTAGAATGCAAATGTCCAAAGAAATCGGAAGTTTAAGTAGATGGCTTAGTTTTGAGCCGGGGTTATTTTTGTATGTACTTAATATGTAGGGATGATTTAGTGATGGAGAAGCAGAGTACAAACGTCGGGAATAGGTAGATTAGAGGTTGGATTGATAACATATTTAGTAAGTAATGTGATATGTAGTGAGAATCAGGCAAAACAGGTTGGTGGAAAGAGTGGACACTTGTGAAGGATCTTGATGAAGGAGATGAAGATTTACCAGTTGTTTGGCTTACTGACTAGTGTTTTTTCTAAGAGGAAAAGCAGTAACACAATTGGATTTAATAAATGTAATACTCTCAGATTACTGGTCTTGGGAGTCATCAACTTTGAAGTGGTTGGTTTGTGCTTGTAAGAAAAAGTTAATTAAGAAACCAAGTTCAGCGGTGAAAGTCTGGTCGTCGTACACATTCCATATATCAGGAATCTCTACAGTTTGAAGTAGGGAAAACATTCTCATCCCGGGGGAACTGGAGAAGCCAAAATTGCACAGATCTTTCTTTTCCTATTTAATAAAACATATGAGAGGAAAAATATAATAATATAGAAAAAAGAAATGACATTTTTATGACATTGCAGACGGTTATTTTCTGTGTGGAGAAGAAAAATATCGAGAGAGAATGACTAAAAAGAAAATTGTAATAAGAGCAGGAAAGAGAAATGACATTCTTTAGGCAATGCTGATAGATATTTGCAGTGTTCCCTCGGCCAGTAGCTGCACCCAAGTCATATCCTTTTACTTTACCACCATCCACGCCTCTGTCTTCACTCTTGCTGTCCAACTTCTCCAGTCTCAATTTAATGAAATCATCCAAATCTTGGAAGAAATACTTAAAATTATGTAAAAACAAGGATTGATGAAAGTGTCAGGGAAAGTAAAATGTTAATGAACTGGAGAGACAGTAGTGATATTGACGTAAATGTCAGGAAAGGAAAAGTATGAAATAGAAAAGAAGGAATAATTTAGGTAGTGAAAGTGTTGCTGTAAATTTTTTTTTAGGACTAAGAAATTGAAAATGAATTTATGTACGAAAAAAGGAAAAAATAAAAAAAGCCAAAGGACGCATCCATCACACAACAATGTTTACATATTTATGCACGAGCTTTCGTTCCATTTCTTTCCCTTTCTTCGATATGAAGAGCGTCCTTGAACGCTCTCAGTTCCTCCTTTCAAGGCTTCGTTTGTTTTTCCCTCCTAGCATTTCTTCCTTGGGCGTTGCTGGGGGAACCTGAGTTCCCAGATCGGAGGCACTCGCGAATCAGATGGGGGAGGGGGTAGCAGTATCCCTTTGCCTGATAGGTTGGATGGTCTTTCGTCCCCTTTGGGCTCACTGCGAGTTTTGACGGATTTTGCAAACTGATGATCACGTTGGAACAATAGTATTAACGTTAAAATCAATAATAACCAGAAATAATTATTTTCATCATCCTTACTTTTATTATTAATTAACAGGAACAGAAAAAGTAACAACGAATTTTCCCCCCTATTACCTGGAAGGGCAACAAAAAGACACGTGGCAATTTGTATTACAAATTGCTTGTTTTCCGTTTGAAAGCCGTGGGCCTCCATTTTTACTATTGTCCATTTTTATCCCCTGTTCATGTTTACCCCTGTCCATTTTTATTCCCTGTCCATTTTTACCTCTGTTCATTTTACCCCCTGTTCATGTTTACCCCTGTCCATTGTATCTCCTGTCCATTTTTACCCATGTCTTTATCCCCGGTCCATTTTAACCCCTGTTTATTTACCCCCGTCCATTTAAGTCCCTGTCCTTTTTTCCCCCTGTTCATTTTACCCCCTGTTCGTATTTGCACCTGTCCATTTTTACCCCCTGTTATTTTACCACCCTGTCCATTTTTAGTCACTGTCCATTTTTACCCTGTTCATTTTTACTCCCAGTTTGTTTTACCCCTGTCTTTATCCCCTGTCCATTTTTCTCCCTGTTCATTTCTACCCCTGTCTATTTTTACCACCTGTTCATTTTTACCCCTGTCCATTTTTCCCCCTGTCCATTTTTACACCTGTCCATTTTTATCCCCTGTCCATTTCTACCCCTGTCCATTTTTACCCCTGTTCATTTTTACCCCGTTATAAATGGCAGCTCAGATGTATGGAATAACAGAAAAAATGAATTGAATAATTGGAATAACGGGAAATGTCAAAAGGATGACCATAACTAACACCCGTAGTAAAACCGACCAGACTCGATCGCACGGGCCGGAGGTACGTTTTTCGGGCGCATGCGCCTTAAAGGAGACGTGCATGAAAACGTACCACGATCTCCTAGTGACCTAGTTTCCGTTTGTCCTCTCTTTCTCTCTCTCACCCACATCACCCCTCTCTCTCTCTCTCTCTCTCTCTCTCTCTCTCTCCTTCCTATCTTCCTTTATGGAGGTAGATGCGAAAGGGGCAGATTCGCCACCTTTGCTGTTATAATACTCCTCCTCCTCCTTCTTCTTCTTCTTTATAAAGCCTTTATGCTTCGTACTGTGTGGTATCTTGTAGTTTTCCATGTTCTTTTTTTGTTAGTTATGTACCTCTTTCGATGAGGTAAGATGCAGTAATATATTATATATATATATATATATATATATATATATATATATATATATATATATATATATATACATATATATAGTGTGTGTGTGTCTGGTGTGTGTTAGTGCCAAATCAGATTACCGTTGTCGGACCATCCTCTTAAACCTTCCTCCTCGACTTTGAAGACCTTATACATAATTCATTTTCCTTGCTTTTGGCTCTGGTACGTTCATCCTTGTGTGTGTGTTTTTTTTATGATTATTTTTATGATCGTTACAATTTTTCGGCTATTATTGCTTGTGCGTTTGTAGATTCCTATCCTTGTGTCTTTTTTCAGCTTTATTTCTGTGCGTCAGTGCTTCGTGATCTTGAACTCGTCTTGCCTATCACGTCTATTTGAAAATCAATTGGCCTGCGCCGCCTTTTTTGAAGACGGTGAGGTAGACTGAATCTCTCTCTCTTTCTCTTCTCTCTCTCTCTCTCTCTCTCTCTCTCAACACACACACACACCACACACACACATACATACACACACACACACACATATAGAAAATATAATATCAGATATATATATATATATATATATATATATATATATAGATATATATATATATATATATATATATATGTGTGTGTGGTGTGTGTGTGTGTGTGTGTGTGTGTAAATAATAGATGGATAAGATAGATAACGACGTCTGGCTTCTAGCTTTAGTGGAGAAGGTAGGGTATATTTGCTTTATTCCTTCGAGAGGTTGGGTACGCTCATAAAGCACGTGTGTGACCCAGTCTTGGCCTGAGCTGGTTATTGATTTTTCGACAAGAGCCCTGCAAATGGGCAGAATCTGGGGATGGTGGTTCGTTGAGTCTAATTTTTTTTCTTCTTTTCATTCCCCGTTTTTGTTTCTCATAGTCCCTCGAAGTAGGTCACTAGCATGAACCTGAAGAAATTGGGATTTTTTTTGTTTAAAGTAGTTGGATTCGTCTGACGGAGGGTGTCTGATGGGGCTTTCTTGGACCCCTTGGTTGGGGAGGGGAGGGGGATGAGATATGGGAGAGTGTGAGACAAGAAATGTGTTTGAGGAGGGAAAGAATGGTCAGGGATTTGTTAGGAGCCGTTAGATTTTTCCAGGGAAATTTTGCAGGACCTGGAGGTTGACGGTTTGATTTAATATTCAGATATTTTTAGGACTGTGCTTGTACACTTATAGATATTTTCATTTTTTTTTCATTGCAATTTCATGGAAGCGACTTTATAAAATGTTACAAGTTTTAATTGTAATTAGAATATAATTTTCATATTGTTATTTAGAATTTGATTTTCTCGACCTCTTCGTGGAAAAAGAGCAATTGTATTCATCCAGACTGCCAGCTATTCTTGTGACTAATTCGTTGAATGATAAATTATTACATATTAAGTTTTGGTAGAGAGTTATGATATTTAGACATTTTCCAGTCTGCCTGATAGAGCATATTTCATTTTCCATTTAATAAACTTTGTATGTATGTATTTACTTTATTGAGCGTTTCTGGGCTAAAAGCACCCGTCAGCCTGAGGTTCCTTGTAGCTCGTTTTTCACCCGCTGGTGATCCAATAGCCACGGTCTCTTTAAACTCGAGCCTTGCGTGAAATACTTTCTTGAGAGTGTGCCAAGGCCACGAGTAGGAAATATTTATTATTATTATTATTATTATTATTATATTAAGTTACATTCTTTTTATTGTGGTTTTATTGTAGGCCATTACGACTGTTTATTTATAAAACTTTGACTGTAAAGCCAAGCACTAGGTAGGGCACTTTCAGTCAGTCAGCTCTTAATGAAAATGAAAAAGAGTGGGAGTTTGATTAGTTGGACAGCCTTTTACTCCACCTCCGGGAATGGAGTTGAAGTAAAAGTAAAAAGGCTAAAGAGTGGATGAAGCCAGGGGCCGAAGGGACGCAGCAAACACCCTTTCTTAGTGCCTA
>NC_087202.1:52579355-52604355 GCF_015104395.2 Macrobrachium nipponense | reverse complement strand
TATTACTCATTCTTTCCCCAAGAATCCATGTCCCTAAACTCTTTTAATATTACTCCATTCTTCCCCTCCTGTCCCTAAACTCCTTTAATATTACTCCATTCTTCCCCTCCTGTCCCTAAACTCTTTTAATATTACTCCATTCTTCCCCTCCTGTCCCTCCCTCTAAACTCTTTTAAATTACTCCTTCGTCCCCTCCTGTCCTAAACTCCTTTAATAGTCTCATGTCTTTCCCCTCCTTCTCCTAAACTCCTTTAATATTAACTCATTCTTCCCCTTCTATCCCGAAACTCCTTTTAATATTACTCCATTTCTTACCCCTCCTTTCCCTTAAACCCTTTAATATATTACTCATTCTTCCCCTCTGTCCCCTAAACTCCTTAATATTAACTAAATTCTTCCCCCTCTAACCCTAAACTCCCTTTAATATACTCCATTCTTCCCCTCCTGTCCCTAAAACTCCCTTTTATATTACTCCATTCAATTCCCCCTGTCCCTAAACTCCCCTTTTAATATTACGGCCCTTTCTTCCCCTCCTGTCCCTAAACTCCTTTAATATACTCCAATTCCTTCCCCTCCTGTCCCTAAAACCTCTTTTTAAAATTATACTCCATTATTCCCCAATTCTATTCCCTAAACTCCTTTCATTTTACCCCTTTACTTCCCATTCCTTCCCCTCTAAAGAAACCCTAAACTCTTTTAATATTTACCCCTGGTTCTTCCCATTTCCCCTCTGTCCCTTAAACTCCCTTTTTAATATTTACTCCATTTTCCCCCTTCTGTCCCTAAACCTCCTTAATATTACCCATTCCTCTTCCCCCTCCTGTTCCCACTGAAACTCTTTTAATATTACTCATTCTTCCCCTCCTGTACTAACTCTTTTATATTACTCATTTCTTCCCCCTCTTTTGTCCCTAAACTCTTTTAATATTACTCCATCTTCCCCTCCTTGTCCCTAAACCTCTTTTAATTTATTCGGCTCCATTCTTCCCCTCCTGTCCCTAAAACTCTTTTAATATTACTCCATTCTTCCCTCTTCCCCTCCTGTCCCTAAACTCTTTAAATTACTCCATTCTTCCCTCCTGTCCCTAAAACTCCCTTTTAAATATTACTCCATTCTACCCCTCTGTACTCCTTTAATAATACTTTCATTCTTCCCCTCCCATGCCCTAAACTCCTTTAATATTACTCCATTTTTCCCCTTCCCCTCTGTCCCTGAACTCTGATCCCATAAACTTTTAATTTTTAATTTACTCCATTCCTCCCCTCCTGTCCCTAAATCCTTTAATATTACTCATTTTTCTTTCCCCTCCTGTCCCTAAACTCTTTTAAATATTACTCCATCTTCCCTCCTGTCCCCTAAACTCTTTTTTAATATTACTCCATTCTTCCCTTCTGTCCCTAAACTTCCCTTTAAATATTACTCCATTCTTCCTCCTTCCCTAAACTCCTTTAATATTACTCCATTCTTCCCCTTCCTGTCCCGAAACTCTTTACTATTACTCCATTTCTTCCCCTTACCGCCCTAACGCTTTTAATATTACCCTCCATTCTTCCCCTCTGTCCCCTTAAACTTTTAATATACTCCTTCTTCCTCCTGTCCTAAAACTCCTTTTAAATATTTACTTCCCCATCTTCCACCATCCTTCCCTAAACCCTTTTAAAATATTATCCTTCTTCTTCCCTCCTGTCCCTAAACTCTTTTTAATATTACTCCATTCTTCCCTCCTGTCCCTAAACGCTTTTTAATATTTACTCCATTCTTCCCCTCCTGTCCCCTAAACTCCTTTTATATTACTCCATTCTTCCCCTCCTCACTAAACTCCTATATATTTACTCCATTCTTCCCCTCCTGTCCCTAAACTCCTTTTAATATTACTCCATTCTTCTTCCCCTCCTGTCCCTAAACTCTTTTAATATTACTCCATTCTTCCCCTCCTGTCCCTAAACTCCTTTAATATTACTCATTCTTCCCCCCCTGTTCCCTTAAACTCCTTTAATATTACTCCATTCTTCCCCTTCTATCCCTAAACTCCTTTCAATTACTCCATTCTTCCCTCCTGTCCCTTAACTCTTTTAATATTTCTCCATTCCCTTCCCCTTCCCTCTCCCTACCTTTTTCTTTTAATCCCCTAAACTCCATTCTTCCTTCTTTCCCCTCCTGGTCCCTAAAACTCCTTTAATATTACTTCCATTCTTCCCCTCCTTTGTCCCTAAACTCTTTTAATATTTACTTCCTTTCCCCTTTTTCCCCCCCTTGTCCCTAAATCCTTTAAATTATTACTTCCGCCATTCCTTCTCTATCTAACTCCTCCGAAATTTTAATTATTCTTCCATTCTTTTCTCCAAAATGTCCCTAAACGCTTAATTTACTCATTCTTCCCCTCTTATCCCCTAAACTCCTTTATAGTTACTTATTCCTTTTTTCCCCTCCGGTCCCTAAACTCTTTATATTACTCCATTTTCCTTATCCTGTCCCTAACCCTACTAACTTTTAATATTACTCATTCTTCCCTCCCTGAACCCCTTCTCCACTAAAGCCCTCTTTTCATATTAGTTTCATCTCACCCTTTCCTTTGTCCCCCTAAACTCCTTTTAATATACTCCCATTCTTTCCCTTTCCTGTCCCTCAAACTCTTTTAATATTACTCCTTCTTCCCCTCCTTGTCCCTAAAAACTCCTTTTAATATTACTTATTCTTCCCCTCATGTCCCTTAAACCCCTCCCTTTTAAACCTTTAAATTACTTCCCTTTCCCCTTCCTGTCCCTAAAACTCCTTTAATATTTACTCCCATTTCCCTTCCCCCCTTTGTCCCTAAACCCTTTTAAATTTTTAAATTACTCCATTGTTCCCCTTCCTGTCCCTGAACGCTTTTAATTAATTACCCTTCCTCCATTCTTTCCCCTCCTGTCCCTAAATTCCTTTTAATATTAATTCCATTTCTTCCCCTTCGGCCCCTGTCCCCTAAACTCCTTTTAATAATTACTCCCATTCTTCCCATTCCTGGCCCTTAAACTTTAATATACTAACATTCCTTCCCTTCTGTCCCTGGAACCGTTTTATATTACTCCATTCTTTCCCTCCTGTCCCTAAACTCCTTTAATATACTTCCATCTTCCCCTCCTGTCCCATAAACCTCCCTTTTAATATTACTCCATCTTCCCTTCCTGCCCTTAAACTCTTTTAATATTACTTCAGTTCTTTCCCCTCCTGCCCTTAAATCCTTTAATATACTCCCATTCTTCCCCTCCACTGTCCCTAAACTCCCTTAATATTACGCCTAAATTCTTCCATTCCTGTCCCGCCTGAAACTCCTTTTAATATAAACTCATTCTTCCCCTCCTGTCCCTAAAACTCTTTTAATATTACTCCATTTTCTTCCCCTTTTTTTTTCCTGTCCCGAACTTTTCTTTTAAATACCTCATTCCCTTCTCCTGTACCTAACCGCTTTTAATATACTCCATTCCCATCCCCAAAATTTGTCCTGAAAACCCTTTAATTTCATACCCCCTCCCAAACATCTTTTTACTTCCCTGTCCCTAAAACTCCTTATCCAGTTATCATTCTTCCTCCTGTCCCTAAAACTCCTTTAATATTACTTCCCCCATTCCCCTTTTCCGCCCTCCTGTCCCTTTTAAAACCTTTAAATTACCGCCAATTCTCCCTCCCGTCCCTAAAACTCTTTTTAATATTACTCCATTCCATTCCCCTCCTGTCCCTAAACTCCTTTAATATTCCTTTCAATTTCCTTCCCCTCCCTTGTTCCCTAAACCCTCCTTTCATATTACTCCATTCTTCCCCTCCTGTCCCTAAAACCTCTTTAATATTAAACTCCATTCTTCCCCATTCCTGTCCCTAAACCTCCTTTAATATTAAACTCCATCCCATGCCTGTCCCAAAAACTCTTTTTATATTACTCCATTCCTTCTTCCCCTCCTGTCCCCTAAACTCCTTTAATATTACTCCATTCTTCCCTCCTGTTCCCTAAACCCTTAAACTTTTAATATTAATCCATTCTTCCCCTCCTGTCCCTAAACTTTTAATATTAACTCCTTTCCTCCCCTTCCTGTCCCTAAACTCCTTTAAATTACTCCATTCTTCCTCCGCCTGTCCTAAACTCCGTTAATATACTCCATTCTTGCCCCTCCTGTCCCTTAAATTCCTTTAATATTACTCCATCTTCCTTCCTGTCCCTAAACTCTTTTATATTACTCCATTCTTAACCCTCCTGTCCCTAAAACTCCTTAATATTTTTACCCTCCATTCTTCCCTCCTGCCCTAAACTCCTTTAATATTAAAACGCCATCCTTTAACCTTCATGTCCCCTAAACTCCTTTTAATATTTACTTCCATCTTCCCCTCCTGTCCCTAAACTCCTTTAATATTACCCTCAAATTTCTTCCCTCTGTCCCTAAACCTTCCTTAATAAATACTCCAGTCTTCCCCTCCTGTCCCTAAACTCTTAATATTACTCCTTCAATTCCTTGCCCTCCCTGTCCCCTAACACTTCCTTTAATATTACTCCATTTCTTACCCTCCTGTCCCTAAACTCCCTTTAATATTACTCCATTCTTCACCCCTCCTGTCTCCTAACTCTTTTTAATATTACCTCCAATTCTTCCCTCCTGGGTCCCTTAACTTTTAATTAATTTACTCCATTCTGCCCCTCCTGTTCCCTTAAACCCCTCCTTTAGTATTTTACTCCAATTCTTTCCCTCCTGTCCTAAACCTTTTTAATTAATTACTCCATTCTTCCCCTCTGTCCTTAAACTTTTAATATTACTCCGTTCTTCCCCTCCTGTCCCTAAACTCTCCTTTAATATTACTACCATTCTTCCCCTTCCCTGTCCCTAAACTCTTTTTAATATTACTCCTTCTCCCCTCCTGTTCCCTAAACCCCCTTTATTTACCTTTCCAATTCTTCCCTCCTGCCCTTAAACTCCTTTTAATATTACTTACCCTTACCCTGCCGTGTATCCCTAAAACTCCTTTTAATATTACTCCATTCTTCCCCTCCTGTCCCTAAACTGCCTTTAATATTTACTCCATTTTCCTTCTTTCCCCTCCGGTCCGCTAAACTCCCTTTAATATTAAACTCATTCTTCCCCTCCTGTCCCTAAACACCCTTTTTAATATTACTCCATTCTTTACCCCTCCTGTCCCCTAAACCCCTCCTTTAATATTTAACTCATTCTTCCCCTCCTGTCCCTTACTCCTTCAATATTACCCTTCCTTTCTTCCCCTCCTGTCCCTAAACTCTCCCTTTAATATTACGCCATTCTTACCCCTCCTGTCCCTAAACTCCTTTATTAGAACTCCATTCTTCCCCTCCTGTCCCTTAAACTCCTTTAATATTACTTCCATTCTTCCCTCCTGTCCCTAAACTCCTTTAATATTTTTACCTTCCCCCCATTCTTTCCCCTCCTGTCCCCTAAACTGCTTTTAAGTATTACTCCATTCCTTCCACTTCCTGTCCCTAAACTCCTTTAATATTACCTCCATTCTTTCCCCTCCAGTCCCTTAAACCCCTCCTTTAATTATACCCTCCAAATTCTTCCCCTTTAATTATTAAACTCCTTTAATATTACCCATTCCCCTCCCCCCTGGTACCGCCCTAAACTCCGTTTAAATATTACTCCAATTCTTCCCTCCTGTCCCCTAAACTCCTTTTAACTATTTACTTCCATTCTTCCCCTCCTGTCCCTAAACCCCTTTTAATTTATTACTTCCATTCTTCCCACTCCTGTCCTAAACTCCTTTAAATATTACTTCCCCATTTCCTTCCCCTCCTGTCCCTAAACTTTCCTTTAATATTACTTCCCATTCTTCCCCCTTCCTGTCCCTAAACATCCTTTGATTAATTACTCCATTCTTCCCCTCCTGTCCTTAAACTTTTAATATTACTCCATTCTTCCCCTCCTGTCCCTAAACTCCTTTAATATTACTCCATTCTTCCCCTCCTGTCCCTAAACTCCTTTAATATTACTCCATTCTTCCCCTCCTGTCCCTAAACTCCTTTAATTATTACTTCCATTCTTCCCCTCCTGTCCCTAACTCCTTTTAATATTACTCCATTCCTTCCCCTCCTGTCCCTAAACTCCTTTTAATATTACTCCGATTCTTCCCTCCCTGTCCCCGAAACTCCTTTTAATTATTACCTCCATTCTTCCCCTCCTGTCTCCCCCTAAACTCCTTTAATATTACTCCCATTCCTTCCCCTCCATGTTCCCCTAAACTCCTTTTAATATTACTTACTCTTCCATTCTTCCCCCTCCTGTTCCCTAACTCCTTTAATAATTACTCCAAATTCCTTCCCCTCCTGTCCCTAAACTCCTTTAATATTACTCCATTCTTCCCCTCCTGTCCCTAAACTCTTTTAATATTACTTACTTACCCTCCTGTATCTAAACTCCTTCAATATTACTCCATTCTTCCCCTCCTGTCCCTAAACTCCCTTTAGTATTAAATCCCCTTCCTTCCCTCCGTCCCTTTAAACTCCCTTTAATATTACTCCCATTCTTCCCCTCCTGTCCCTAAAACTCTTGTTTTTAATTATTACTCCATTCCTTCCCCTCACTGTCCCCTAAACTCTTTTAATATTACTCCATTCTTCCCCTCTTGTCCCTAAACTCCTTTAATATTACTCCATTCTTCCCTCCTGTCCCTAAACTCCTTTTAATATTACTCCATTCTTCCCCTCCTGTCCCTAAACTCCTTTAATATTACTCCATTCTTCCCCTCCTGTCCCTAAACTCCTTTAATATTACTCCATTCTTCCCCTCCTGTCCCTAAACTCCTTTAATATTACTCCATTCTTCCCCTCCTGTCCTAAAAACTCTTTTAATTACTCCATTCTTCCATTCCTGTTCCCTAAACCTCCTTTAAATATAAACTCCTTTATTCCCCACTGTCCCAAACTTCTTTAATATTCTTCTTCCCCTTCCTGTCCCTAAACTCCTTTAATATTACTCCATTCTTCCCCTCCTGTCCCTAAACTCTTTAATATTACTCCATTCTTCCCCTCCTGTCCCTAAACTCCTTTAATATTACTCCATTCTTCCCCTCCTGTCCCTAAACTTCTTTAATATTACTCCATTCTTCCCCTCCTGTGTAAACCCTTGTATTTACCTATTCTTTCCCCTCCTGTCCCTAAACTCTTTTAATATTACTCCATTCTTCCCCTCCTGTCCCTAAACTCCTTTAATATTACTCCATTCTTCCCCTCCTGTCCCTAAACAAATTTCATATTACTTCATTCTTCCCCTCCTTTCCCTAAACTATTTTCATATTACTTCATTCTTCCCCTTCTGTCCCTAAACTTCCTGAACGCGTCGACTGCTGATTTTCACATTTCTTCAACACTTCCTCATTTCTCGCCCTCTTGTCCTCTCTCACCTATCGTGCTCCACTTGTATTCTTCCGCAATTCTCCTCTCTTTCTCCTCGGCAACCTCTGCCTTCCTCCTCCTCCTCCTCCTCCTCCTCCTCACGAGTTGGGGAATGTAGTCGGCATTGTTTACAAGTATTCCTACAACTGCCTCCTTTGCAGTGCCCTGTGATACTCTGTGCTGATAAATAAAGGCTGAGAAACTCTCTCTCTCTCTCTCTCTCTCTCTCTCTCTCTCTCTCTCTCTCTCTCTCTCTCAGCATGTACGGGCGCAGATACCGCATACGTACGCCTGTTTAACTGCATTCTTACAATACAAACTGGCACACAATGAGACATCGCATGCCTGTCCACGCAGCAGATTCTCACGTAATGTGTTGCGCTAGCACAGGGGTTTCTCTCTCTCTCTCTCTCTCTCTCTCTCTCTCTCTCTCTCTCTCTCATTCTGGGTTTTGGTGCGTTTCACTGCTAAGCAGCTTAAGAAGGATTTACCTCACAAGTACAATTGTATTTTAGTTCCTTTTTCTGGTTGTATTTATAGATTTCTCTCCAGTTCTGGTATGATAAATATAGTCATGGAAGAGCGCCTTGAGTCAGCTTTCAAAACGTGAATGAGACACCGATGAATGAATGTATAAATACATAATGATTTTATAAGCATGGAAATAGTGGTACCTGATTACTAAGTTGATAATGAGAACGATGAATAACTGGGTTCTGCGAATAGTAATCCGCAAATTCATGTGTAAATAATAATCGGCTAGACTTTGGCCATGCAAGAAGTTTAGTTTATTCAAGACTTCCTTCCATCTTGCACCTTCGGTATTCCTTGGGTGAGCTGACCTAAAAACAGACGACGCCATCTTGATCAATATTTTTACCATTACCAAGCCATTTTTTTTTTTCTTGTATGAAGTTATGTAAACGCGATATGCCACTCTACTAAATACTGGGAGTGTAAAATGACCATTCTTCCTTTTAGTATTCGAGTTGAGTCACGTTTACCATTTGACACGCCAATTCACTGTATAAGAAGCTTATGGTTTATATTACATGACTGAGCATCGACGCAAAGTATTACTGTAATTACTTAGGAAATGGAGTACTGCCGTTACCTTTCGTATTATGAATAAATTACGGAATTGTAGGTTAAGCTTTTTAATTAGGAATGCCGAATTGGATTTTTGCTTTTATTATAAATATGGAATTTTATATGAAAATGTTTTAAATTAAGGATACGGGAGTATGCATTTTCCGGTTTCTAAAAATAAATAAACTTATATGTATTTATCTTTTTAATGATGAATGAAAAATGTAAATTAATTTTGAATATGGGAATGTGGTGTAACTTTTTTTTTTATTCTAGATAAATCTCCTTTCACGGAACTATATTTTTTACCTGTCTGCTCTGGGTGACCTAAAATCGGACGGCGATTCGGCAAACACAACCTCTATACCATCGGCCCCCTTGGAAGCTATCGATTCATTAAATTGACTTCCTCACTGTCCGCCGTGCTTGGACGGATGGCAGTGACCCGCGTTACGATGGAATTGGCTTATGCCGTATTAGTGACGCCAGTTTATGGAAGCGAATCAGTCAATCCGACTTTATTTCGTGGAATTCCTCGGATTTTAGGATGGTCAAGAGAGGTCACGTGATCTGTCTTTATGACATTGCCCATAAAGATTAGCCGAGTGAAATCTGGATTGCCCGTTCCGTAGAGTTAGTCAGGGTCTATAATATTATTATGCTTGGTATGTTGGTTTTCTCGTCTTATGATAATAATGTAATGAGCTATTTTATCATATGGTCGGTTTTGTCATATAGTAGGCAGGTTGGTTTACTAGATTCAGATTCTATAAATCATCCCGTCATATTGAAGCATAATACTAGCAACTATATATATTTGTATATTTGTATATATATATATATATATTATATATTATATATATATATATATATATATATATATATATATATATATACAGTGAAGTTCTGTGGCAATTTTGTGATGCACGTATGTATGCATGTATGTATGTATGTATGTATATAAGGCAAATAATTTAATATTTATATGGTATCATATGCACATCTATGTTGACTTGAAAACTATCAAAATGATTATGTATTTTGTTAGGATATTAGATTTTTTTTAATAGGATACAGATTCATTATCTCTCCCCTACACGCAAGTCATAACAAAGAACGCCATATCACTCTCCTTAATTTCTGTTCGGGTGCCCGATTTGTGCGTGCGTACGCCTGAATGCGTGCGTATATTGTAGACCCCTTTTGCAGGTTTTGATACCAATTACTTAAATGGTCCATTCAGCCGCGTTAGCGCCATGTGTTTTACGGCCCTCCTCGCCACTGCAGGCACGCACGCACGCACGGATTAGCCACTGAGCGTTGCGGGAGGAGGGGCGTCGGGTTTTGGGGTTTGAATTCGGTCCAAGTGGGGGAATGAGGAAGCGCTGCCACTTAGATTTGCTTGCTTTGATCTCTCTCTCTCTCTCTCTCTCTCTCTCTCTCTCTCTCTCTCTCTCTCTCTCTCGTTATTATACCCCGATTTAAATCAGAATATATAACTATAGTAGATTTACATCAATCGTGCATTTGATGTCTAGGCCAGTCCCTTACGACTCTCCTGATTGGCTGCTGACAAGCCAATCACAGGGCTAGAAATTCTCAGTCTCTCTCGAGAGTTCACATAGGCAGTATGTGTGTTCCTCCTCTCCTGAAAGATACGTCTTTTAGGAGAGGTGGAACATACATCCTACCCATGTGAACTCTCGAGAGAGACTGAGACTTTCCAGCCCTGCGATTGGCTTATCAACAGCCAGTCAGGAGCGTCGTAAGGGACTGGCCTAGACATCAAATGCACGATTGATGTGAATCTACTATAGGTGGAAGCTGAAGGAGGCAGTAAATAACAGCAGATGTTTTCGTCCGACTTCGTAATCCTAAGTTTGACCGACAGTAAGACATGGTTCGTGCCTTATATTTGTATTTATTGCAGGAGTCGTTCATGATCCGTAGTTTTTCACTTTTTTTTTTATTTGATGCTTCAAGTATACGCGCGCGCCCACGCACAACACACACACACACATTATATATATATATATATATATATATATATATATATATATATATATATATATATATATATATATATATATATATATATATATATATATATATATATATATATATATATATATATATATATATATATATATATATATATATATATATATATATATATATATATATATATATATATATATATATATATATATATATATATATATATATACAGAGAGAGAAGAGAGAGAGAGAGAGAGAGAGAGAGAGAGCCCGAATTGCTAGTGGCTTGTACTCTCACTTAAAAGCCCGGGGTTCGGTCCCGTGGAGAGCCAGAATTTTATTTCTGTGAAACACGTTCCCGTTGTTCATTGCCATATATACATATATACATATATATATATATATATATATATATATATATATATATATATATATATATATATATAAGCCATTCTAGAGGGCTTATAAACAACTTTCCCAAGAATATCTGAACACTCAGAAGACGCCATGAGGTCGTTAACGGTCATTCTCTCTCAGATGAAGAAAGCGTCACCTCCCCCAACATCCCCCAAAAAGTCCGTTGGGCATGGGCGTCCCTTATAGGGGCCGGGCACTCATTGGCCAATAGACCATAAGGACAGGTGCCAGACCCAATCATGGCCTAGAAGCAATATATCGGGGGTTTCTGGGGGGTATTGAGGAGAGAGGAAACAAGCCGTCTCCTTGAGGGTCAGGCAGTCAAGCGTCGGTCAAGAGAAGGGAAAGACGCACTTTCCCCTCGTGCCCTCTGCCGGTTTCCGCTCGGTCTCAATTCCGCCGGTACTATAGATATTAAGTTCATTTCACTCGGGCCCTTGTGTAAATTCATTAGAATATAAGACCGGCGTTAAATTAATCACTGAGCGTTTGATTTCTGCATGACCCACAGTAACTTAAGAATCCCACGCGACGCTGGTCAGTAATTACTCTCCTCGTGTCCCTTGTGCCAAGGAAGGATCCCAGCTGACCCTCCTTCCTCTCTCCACGTCGCCGTCCCCTTCCTCTTGAGGGGAGGGGAGGAGTGTCTTGCTACACTCCCTTGCTGTCGTCAGCCGCCATCCGACGGCTGTCAGCTTTTCTTACTTCTAACAGCTTGGTCTATACCAGACGAAGCTTACAGCCTCACACTCCCCCATCCATCCTGAAGGTGAATACCGTCTCCTCAACGTCTAGAGGGCTGGGGAAGGGGAAGGACAAGTGCCCATCTCCTTCTTTCCGACCCATTCCCACTCTTGAGGGGGGTGTGCTGTCCTGTAGGGGGAGTCCCCTACTCCGACAGTCTCACTCTGCTACTCTTCGGGGGGGAGAACTGGTATCCCTCCCGCTGCCCAACAGGGTTTCCCCTGTTCTCTTGGGCGCACACAGCTGACTCCAGGCACTCTTCTTTCCCTTTGGCGGGAAAGACTTTTGGCGGGCGCTCATTGCTGTCTGCCATCTTTGCTCCGTTCTTTGTCATCGCCGATGGTCTGCGAAGGCACTGCTGATCACTGTGATGATGATCGCCTCTTTCCGCTTGCTATCGTAACCAGCGTCTGGCTGGTTTTGATTTGGGGAGTGCAAATCTTCTCTCCAGTAATACGACACTCGTCCTTTCTGTCTTTCCCTCGCTTATACACTGCATACAGTTTTTCTAATCTGTTGGCCGTTTTATGCACAGCATGTGTGTGCGTGTATTCGCCCGCTTCACGATGTCTCGCGCCCGGCAATATCGCACGCCGACTTTCTTCGCTATCTACCGCTCGTTACTTTGGCATTAGTTACGTGAAGGCAAGCTCAGTTTTGAGTTAATTAACGTATCACTTCAACCGCGGCCCTTTTGTGTTGTTGTTTCATGTGACCGCTCCGTCGTGTATTTTCCGATCATAAAGACACTGAACAATTAGTCACCGAATCTGCACCTCGCAAGACCCACAATCGCTATATTTAACGTTAATTAGCGCTTCGAGGTGTACCCCACACACCTGACACCAAAATTATGACCCCGACCTGGGTCGCGTGGGATTCTTAAGTTACTGTGGGTCATGCAGAAATCAAACGCTCAGTGATCAATTTAACACCGGTCTTATATTCTAATGAATTTACACAAGGGCCCGAGTGAAATGAACTTAATATCTATAGTACCGGCGGAATTGAGACCAAGCGAGGAACCGGCAGAGGGCACGAGGGGGAAACGGCACGTCCACCCATTTGCTTGACCGACGGCTCACTGCCTTCCTCAAGGGGAAACCTTGGCATTCTCTCTCTTTCCTCTACTCCCCCACAACTCCCGATATATTGCTTCTAGGCCATGATTGGGTCTGGCACCTGTCCTTAGGTCTATTGGCCAATGAGTGCCCCTATAAGGGACGCCCATGCCCAACGGACTTTTTGGGGGATGTTGGGGGAGGTGACGCTTTCTTCATCTGAGAGAGAATGACCGTTAACGACCTCATGGCGTCTTCTGAGATGTTCAGATATTCTTGGGAAAGTTGTTTATAAGCCCTCTAGAATGGCTTATCACTCCCTCCCCAAACTCCTTTGCGTCCTCGCAAAGCTATAGTCTCTGCCTTGTCCCATCTCGAGTCTCTTTTCTCAAGGTACTGATTTATCTAAATTCAAATTAACTATCTTAAAGGGGGCCATTTGACGTGTGTACAAACTAAAGGTTACAAGTAATTTGAACACGTCTTACAACAACATAAGATCTTTATAAAAAAAAAAAAAATTAAGAACAATCACTCTTTCCTGGAACAGATCAAAACAAAAAAAAAAAGAAATCATTCAATAAGTTCAGGTTCATAATCAAAACAAAATGGTGAAAACAAAAAAAAGACAGAAATTTACACATTCAGCCACTGCCCTTGGCAATCACGACACATGGCATCCATTTTTAATGACATTGTATCACGTTAATCTATTAAATTTCTTCAAAATAACAAAAACATAATTTAAACATACACAACAAAAATAATGCAATGGAGTTTCACGAAAATAAAAGAATCCTCTTGAAACAATAATTTACATTTAGACAACCACATAAGAAACATAAAAATAAAAACTAAAGAACCATAGAAATAAATATGGAAATTCAGGCACAAACAACAAAAATTTCATCATCTGTGAAAATCAAAAAAAAACTTTACAAGCATTAGTGTAATTTATGAATTATAGAATAGGATGGAATCGGGGTTGTGGCAAATTTTACACATAAAAGAAACAATAAATCAAAATAATAAAATAACGTACATAAGCAACACCACCACAACAAAACAAAATTACACACAAGAATATGATCCACAGGTAACAACATTTGTTCTCAAATTAATTTGGACAATTTAAATAAAACAACATAAATTCGTGATACATTACAAGAAATAAGATTTAAAAAAAATAACACTGGTATGATTCTGAATCCTAGGCAAAGATGTGGGTTGGCATTTACAGATTCTCTTCACTGACCCCTTTCATTTACTTTGCAACAGCATTTACGTATGACATAGGCTCGGGAGCTCGGTCTTGTGCTCTCGTTGGGGCGCCCACTTGCGCTCCAGTATTTCTCACTGGCTCGTCTCCCAGGTACCCGGCCAACCTCGGGTACGGGATACTGGTTGGTTGGTGTGGTAAACCAAACGTCTTGACGTATACTGCGTGCGACGGTGTTTCTCGCTTTGTGCTTCTAGTACATTTAAGTGGAATACGCCAGTATTTCGATTAATTTCTTTCACATGATATGATCCCAACAGGCAGGTTATATCCACCATCCTATCCATGGGTGGGAGCGTATATACGCATCCACGAACACAATAATACTTGTATTACCCTGGCGCCGCAGGGAGTGGTCTCACCACATTTAATGCTCACGATAGAATTTAACAAGCACCACTTCGAGTGCCCTAATAAGGGACTTTTCTATGCCAGTATGCCTGGCGTAAGGATTTACATAATAATATGGATGGCTCTTTAAAAAAAATACTTAACAGGTTGCTTTTCCATCGTATTATACACACGATAGTTACTTACAAATCTAGTTATGTCTCAAAGCAAGCCATCCCCAAAAGAAATGTTCACGGGCTCTTCTAAAAGATCTTTCTATGCCTACATGTCCAGCTTAAGTGGCTAAACATGATCTATGTGATATCTGTCTCTACTAAGGCTCGAGGAAGAACGACTTGGGCTCGGATATCAGCGGCCCTTTTTTCCCTATTTACTTAACATGACGTCTTTCACAATGAAAAACACGTTTTTTTTGATAAATGCACAAAATTCGGGAACTCGTTACTCTCACCTTCCACACAAGCCTTAATCTGACTAATTCAAGCTTTAGACACCTGACTTTCAACCAATTCTCGCACACTCCAACCACAAAAATCAACCACACTTTCATTCTCCGGCCATTTATTCTGGAATCCCCCGGACGGAGTTCCACCTGCATTTAACCAGCTACCGCCTCGGGCACTCCCATTCATCTGAGAGTGCTTGCGAATTTCCCGCTTTCTGCGCGTCGCGCTTACGTTTGATTGACTGTCATTGTTCGGTACCGTCGCGACGTTGCTGGCACTATGCCTGCAGTGCCTGTGCCACCAACGTCACGAGGTTTCTTTTGTCGCTCCTCCCCGCGCCCTGTAGCAGGAGTTGTTACTCTTATGATGTTCCTGGAGGAGAGCATCCGCCATCCTATTACCTTACCCCTGGACATATTCAATTTTTATGATGTCAAACTCTAAAATTCGCTCGATCTAACGAGTTTGGCGATTTGTAATCTCGCTCTTCTTCAGCTGGTACATTAATGTTGATGATCTGTGAAAATCTATTTTATGTCCCAACAAAAAAAAAATAATGGTGTCGGTCTCCAGCAACCATAGACCACCAAAGCCTCTCGATCGAAGGTACTATAATTATTCTCTGCCCTTTTTAATGCTCGTGATGCAAAACAAACTGGTCTTTCATTACCTTCATCGTCAATCTGGGAGATTACTCATCCTATCGCAATATCACTTGCGACTGTCAGGCTGTGTGTTGATTATAGACGATTGAATGCCATTACCAAGGACAACGCCTATCCATTGCCCTCGATCGAGGAACTTTTGCTTAAAGTAAGGGAGAGTAAATTTTTCACCACATTGGATCTTAAGTCTGGCTATCATCAAATACCCCTTGATAATGAGAGTAAAGAGAAAACGGCCTTTATAGCGAATAATCAGCTATATGAATATAATTTCCTTCCCTTTGGATTAAAGAACGCCCCTGCTCATTTTTCACGAGTAATGATGTCTGTGTTAGCTTCTATAATTGGCCTTGGGGTTTTTGTATTTTTAGATGATATCATTGTAGTTGGCGCTACTGTAGAGGAGCATAAAGGTAACCTGATACAGGTTCTGGAAGCATTAAGACGTCATGGGATTAAAAAATAAATTTAGAAAAATGTAAGTTTTTCCAGGCCGAAGTAGAATTTTTGGGGCACCTAGTAACTTCTGAAGGCCTTAAGCCTTGTGCCAATAAAGTTGTAGCAATTAAAGAATTCCCACGACCAAAACATGCGAAAGATGTAGCCAGCTTCCTCGGACTCGCGGGTTACTATCGGAAGTTCATTAGGAACTTTGGACGGATAGCGAGACCGTTAGATGCATTAAGGAAGCAACCTGATTTCCAATGGGGTGAGAAAGAGGAAGAAGCTTTTCAGAAATTAAAAGATGCCCTAATGAGCGACGAACTCTTGGATTATCCGAGGTTCGATCGTCCTTTTTCAGTGACCACAGACGCAAGTGATATTGCGATAGGAGGAGTAATCTCCCAGATGGACGATGAAGGTAATGAAAGACCAGTTTGTTTTGCATCACGAGCATTAAAAAGGGCAGAGAATAATTATAGTACCTTCGATCGAGAGGCTTTGGTGGTCTTATGGTTGCTGGAGAGACACCGTTATTTTTTGCTGGGATACAAGATAGATTTTCACAGATCATCAACCATTAATGTACCAGCTGAAGAAGAGCGAGATTACAAATCGCCAAACTCGTTAGATCGAGTGAATTTTAGAGTTTGACATCGTAAAGATTGAATATGTCCCAGGGTAAGGTAATAGGATGGCGGATGCTCTCTCCAGGAACATCATAAGAGTAACAACTCCTGCTACAGGGCGCGGGGAGGAGCGACAAAAGAAACCTCGTGACGTTGGTGGCACAGGCACTGCAGGCATAGTGCCAGCAACGTCGCGACGGTACCGAACAATGACAGTCAATCAAACGTAAGCGCGACGCGCAGAAAGCGGGAAATTCGCAAGCACTCTCAGATGAATGGGAGTGCCCGAGGCGGTAGCTGGTTAAATGCAGGTGGAACTCCGTCCGGGGGATTCCAGAATAAATGGCCGGAGAATGAAAGTGTGGTTGATTTTTGTGGTTGGAGTGTGCGAGAATTGGTTGAAAGTCAGGTGTCTGAAGCTTGGATTAGCCAGATCAAGGCTTGTGTGAAAGGTGAGAGCAACGAGTTCCCGAGTTCTGTGCATCTGTCAAAAGACGCCTTCTTCATTGAGGGAGACGTCTTGTTGTGTAAATATGAAAAAAGGCCCGGAGATGTCCGAGCCCGAGTCGTTCTTCCTCGAGCCTTAGTAGAGAGAGCCATACACATGATTCATGTTAGCCCTTATGCTGGGCATGTAGGTATAGAAAGATCTCTTAGAAGAGCCCGTGAACATTTCTTTTGGGTTGGCATGCGTAGGGACATAACTGGATTTGTAAGTAATTGTCATGTATGTAACATGATGAAAAAGCACAGAACGGTGATTCCGAAGGCCCGATTATGGCCTGTGGTGCCGGTGAAGTGGGATAGAGTGCATATGGATGTGGTAGGACCACTACCTTCAGTGCAAGGACAACCTAGATATATTTGTGTATTTGTGGACGCGTTCACGCGTTTCACACATGTGTGCGCAATGATAGACAAATCGGCAAAGGAAGTGGCTAAAGCGTTGCATTCCCTAGTAAATCGATTTGGGTGTCCCAGAATACTAGTGTCGGACAACGGCCGTGAGTTCGTAAATGAACTAATTCGCGAGTTTACGGCCCTCTTACAAGTAGATCATGTTACCATCGCGGCTTATCGGCCGTCTGCTAACGGACTCGTTGAGTCTCACAACAGAGAGGTAGTCAACATCTTAAAATATCTCATCGGGGATAATCCGACTTCCTGGCCGTCTCTGTTGCAGACGGCTGAGATGGCTATTAATGCCGCATATAACAGCTCGATTAGGGGGACACCCCCTTCTTTTTGATGTATGGACAAGACATCCGACTGCCGTATTCGGTGGTCTTGGACCCTCAACAGATGCCCCTTTATACGGTGGAACAGTACCGGGTGTGGTTTTGTAACGCGACTCGACGTGTGTTCCAAGCTACGCAACGTCTGCTGTTGAGGGCAAACGAAAAGTACCGCTTGCGGTACGACAGACGGTTTCGAGCTCACGATTCCCCAATACAGGTTGGAGATCGAATCTACTTGAAGAAAATGCAACTGTCGAAACACAAGCTCGAACCGTCATATATGGGACCGTATCGTGTGAAGGAGATCAAGCACTCCTCTGACTGTGATTCAGCATATTCGCACAGGGGCTGTGAGCGAGCACCACCTGTCGCACTTACGTCCGGTGCTCGAGGACAGCGTAGTGTTTTACACCAATAAACCAGTACCCCCGTACCCGGGGTTGGCCGCCGGGTACCTGGAGACGAGTCAGAATGAAATACTGGAGCGCAAGTGGGCGCCCCACCGAGAGCACAAGACCGAGCTCCCGAGGCCTATGTCATACGTAAATGCTGTTGCAAAGTAAATGAAAGGGGTCAGTGAACAGAGTCTGTAAATGCCAACCCACGTCAATTTGCCTAGGATTCAGAATCATACCAGTTGTTTGGGTTTTTTTTATTTTATTCATTGTTATTTCTCGATTCAGATTGTAAGTTGGTGTGTCACGATTTGTATGTTGTTTATTTGATATAACTTGTCCAAATTATTTTCAGAACAAATGTTATTACCTGGATCATATTCTTATGTGTAATTATGTTTTGATGTGGTTATGTACTTTGTACGTTATTTTATTATTTTGATTTGTTGTTTTTTATTTGTGTTAAATTTGTCGCAACACCGATTCCATCCTATTTTATACTTTCATAAATTACACTAATGCTTGTAAAGTTTTTTTATTTTCACAGATGATGAAATTTTTGTTTGTTTGTGCCTGAATTTCCAAATTTATTTCTATGGTTCTTTAGTTATTTTTTTATTTTTTTTTTTTTGTGATAGTAGTAAATGCACATTGATGTTCCGGAGGAAGATTTTTTTTTATTTTCGTAAAATTCCATTGCATTATTTTTGTTCCGTGTATGTTTAAATTATGTTTTTTATTATTTTGAAGAAATTTAATAGATTAACGTGATACAATGTCATTAAAAATGGATGCCATGTGTCGTGATTGCCAAGGGCAGTGGCTGAATGTGTAAAATCTAAAAATGTCTTTTTGTTTTCACACCATTTTGTTTTGAGTATGAACCTGAACTTATTGATGATTTCTTTTTTTTTGGTTTGATCTGTTCCAGGAAAGAATGATTGTTCTTAATTTTTTTTTATAAAGATCTTATGTTGTTGTAAGACGTGTTCAATTTACTTGTAACCTTTAGTTTGTACACACGTCAAATGGCCCCCTTTAAGATAGTTAATTTGAATTTAGATAATCAGTACCTTGAGAAAAGAGACTCGAGATGGGACAAGGCAGAGACTATAGCTTTGCGAGGACGCAAAGGAGTTTGGGGAGGGAGTGATAAGCCATTCTAGAGGGCTTATAAACAACTTTCCCAAGAATATCTGAACATCTCAGAAGACGCCATGAGGTCGTTAACGGTCACTCCTCTCTCAGATGAAGAAAGCGTCACCTCCCCCAACATCCCCCAAAAAAGTCCGTTGGGCATGGGCGTCCCTTATAGGGGCACTCATTGGCCAATAGACCTAAGGACAGGTGCCAGACCCAATCATGGCCTAGAAGCAATATATCGGGGGTTTCTGGGGGGTATTGAGGAGAGAGGAAACCAAGCGTCTCCTTGAGGTCAGGCAGTCAAGCGTCGGTCAAGAGAAGGAAGACGCACTTTCCCCTCGTGCCCTCTGCCGGTTTCCGCTCGGTCTCAATTCCGCCGGTACTATAGATATTAAGTTCATTTCACTCGGGCCCTTGTGTAAATTCATTAGAATATAAGACCGGCGTTAAATTAATCACTGAGCGTTTGATTTCTGCATGACCCACAGTAACTTAAGAATCCCACGCGACCCAGGTCGGGTCATATATATATATATATATATATATGTATGTATGTATGTCTATACATACATATATATATACATACATACATACATACATACATACATACATACATACATACATATATATATATACAGACAAACATACATTAAAGGAGGTGCTGCAACTGTTCTGACTAAGTAAGGTTGCGTGCCATTGAGAGGAAACTTAGGTGCTTAGAGGAGAATGAAATAGAATTCTATCAACATACACAACAATGACAGCAATGAGCTTCTTGCCAAGGCGAGTCTCATACCCGGGAAGAATACCCTTGAATGTGATGTTAGTGATGCTGGTGTCTGACGGAAATTGTACGCCAAGTGACATTGCTGTTCGTGTTAATGAGGGTTTTGAATGATCAATAAAATGACAAATACACGGCTTTTAGTCTCGAGGAAATTGCAAGCACGTTGCATTAACTTGCGTGGAATAAGTTCTGCATTCCATTTCTTACATCGCAGACAGGAGCTTAGACGCGACCCAGTTCTGTGGTGCTGACATTGACAAGAATTTGACGCAAAAGAATTTACGGGATATCAGTTAAAAATAAGGATTTTTTTTTTTTTCATAATATTTCATGAGGTCTTCATATCTCCAGAGGCGCCCAGAAATGAAGGGGGATGAGCTTGATGGTCAAAATACTGAGTCGCTTAGTGTAAGTGGGAAGTGGAGAGGTAGCATCGCATAGCATTCCCATTTGTCAGTTTTTTTTTCCTTTTGAGGTTTACTGAAGTGTGAATGACGTTATTTATATTTAGGAGCTAGCTCATCTCAGTAGGTTGTATTTATTTGACCATATTACTAACCTTTCAGTTTTCGTGTTTGATGGTACACTCCAGCTCCCTTTCCTTTCTTAGCTTTTTCAGATAAAATATATGTATATATATATGCGCTCACACACATTTATGTATGCTTGTATGTATGCATGTTTATATTATAGTGTATGCATACCGATGATGAGTATATATAATTTATCTATTTATTTTAATTTTATACAAATGGGCTATCTATGTCTAGGTGGATGTATCATTATTATTATTATCATTATTATTATTATTATTATTATTATTATTATTATTATTATTATTATTATATAAAATAATAATAATAATAATAATAATAATAGTTAATATGATAATCATCATCATCAACTTTAAAACAGAAAATAACATTTGAAGTCGTTCCTCCAGAAAAAAGAAATAAGAAAGACTGATGCTCCTTTGGGGTGATACATGAAAGACATTCAGTATAAAAGATTATAGAATTTAATATTTGCTGAGCTGTCACTAACTTCTCGCGTTGTATTTATATCCGGGGCACCTGTTATAGGTTCCGCTTCATATTACACAACCATTATGCGCTCAATGGGTGCATTAGAACTTTTTTCATTATAACATTTGAATTGAAGTCCACTTTAAATAGATTGTAAGCTATGACTATTCGGATGATTTTTTATAGGTATTGCATATTTAAATCATGTTTTTCGCTTACTCGGGGAGTAAGCCTACAAACTACTGTGTTGTTGTTGTTGGGTTGGGAGGAAAGTGTAAAAAGGTCTGAAAAAGGTATTTCGCATTGAGTTAAAGATGCAGGAATTTTAGGATAGGATATTTATTAGAATGGAAATGTAAAAAATAAATAATGTGCGTGTTAAACAGTATAGAAAAGTTCATTCTAATCAACTATAGCGTATATATTTTAACGTTTGTTGATGAAACAAAGCTCGTTTTGACCGTAGATTTTATCACGGGCACCGAGTAACCTGGAGGTCGGATCACGCCTTGTTAAGTCTAGGCGATTATGTACACCTATTTAAATATAAGGAGCTCTGGCAGGAGAAGGTGGAAGGAAAGATCCTAGGTCCTGTCGCTGTGATCACAGCTTTTGAAATCAAGACGAAGGCTCTTCGGGGTCTACGATCTTTTCCTTTCAGCTTCTTATATGCCGCGGGACCATTCTGCTATTGGATGATACGATTATTTAAGTCAAGGCATATGACGGAATATTAAGTGCACTATATTTAACCATGTTATATGGACGACAAAGCATGTGTGATTTTACGTTACTGATATCACAGTGCTTCAATGCAAAGAGACCAGATTCATGCGAAACATAACATGGCGACAAGTGTCAGTGACCTGGACTTTGCTTCCCCTTGGGTTCCTTTTAATCAGTTTGTTACTTTGACTTTTGAAGACTCAGTTCATGACTGGGGTAGACTACAAGTGCTTCTTTCCGTATTTTTTTTCTCAAGTGCATGAAACGTGATGTGGTAAGGATTGTGTACATAACTTCTTGGATTTTTGTAACATTGCAGTTGCTGTGGATATTTTGAATTTTATTCTGGCTTCTGCTTGTAAACTGGTGAGAGAGAGGATGAACCCTGTTATCATCTGTACACACCTACTCATTGGGTGGAACATAGAAACTTTAATTTGATATTTCGGATACTTCCTAGATTGTGACCCACATGATTTCAACCCTTTATATATCCACCTTCGCGGCGTGTTTAATACAAGCCCGTTAGGGATGATTGTAAACATCATAAAGATAATGACCCCAAGAATTATTAGACCTAGATAAAGACCCTTCCCCCCCACCCCCCCCAAAAAAAAAAAAACAAAAAAACAAAAAACTGGGGTTCACTGTAAGATCCAACATTTCTAATTGTCTCATAGAATACTAGTAATATCCATTTCTCTTTTTATTTACAGGTACGTGCTCTGGGAAGATTCGTTTTTTTACTTTGTTTACGGAAAGGTAAAGTGACTTTTTTTTTTTTTTTTTTTTTTTTTTTACTCTTGTTCATAAATTACTTGGCCTAACTTTAGGAATGAAGGAGTTAACATAACATGAGGAGATTCTACCTGTAAATTTTGCTGTGATGCCATTCAGGTAAAGGAACTGGTGCTTCTTTATAATTTAGGTTAGATTTCTCGTCGCAGCACACAGCAGTTTTGTGTAATTTGTTCGGCCAGAAGAGAGAGAGAGAGAGAGAGAGAGAGAGAAGAGAGAGAGAAGATGAGAGAGAGAGAGAGAGAGAGAGAGAGAGATTTGGATTTTGGCTTTGTATGTACAATAGATTATTACGTTGGTGGTTCCTGAAGTCTTTTATTTTTTTTTTATTAAGTACCATTGATATATAGATATATATATATATATACTATATATATATATACTATACATATTATATTTATATTATATATATATATATATATACATACATACACACACACACGCTATATATATATATATATATATATATATATATGTATGTATGTATGTATGTATGTATGTATGTATGTATGTATGTATATTGCGTTTATATAAATAGATATATATGTATGTTAGTATGGTAGTTATGTATGTATGGTATGTATGTATAATGTATATTGCGTTAATAAAAAAAAGATATACTTAATACCTACAGGGTTGTTTATGTTGACTGTCCATCTGTGATTACTTGCATTGTTTATGCTCTTCCGAGAAGTGGTGATTAATGAAGCTTTGTTATTGTGAAACCGTTTTTTAAAACCCCCTCGTGGTTATATGGTAATCAGAATTAGAATTTTTTTGGGGCTGCTCGTGAGTCACCTAACAACAATGCGTTTCTGTTCGCCGTGATATAGACATTCACCAGAAACTATAATCGAAAAAGAAATGTTTTAACTGTTCTAGATTATTGTTGTTGTTGCGTTTGCAAGCGATCCTATGGTCGTCGTAACGGGAATAACAGTGGAAATTAAGATCGTAGAGGTATTCATAATAATCTTTCATGTTAAATATAGTTACTATAATCGGATCGACGTGATACGAAAAATGGCGAGCGAATCCCCGAGAGTTTCGTCATCAGCTCGTCCACTCGATCGATTTGATGGTGGCATAATAGACAGATTTATCGCTTCGGTGGGCTCGCTCAGGTGAACTCTTTAACACGATTAGTTTATTTTAGCGTGATTTATGAAGACGAATGTGATTTTTAGTGCGTTTTGATTGCAAATGGAGTATGTTCCCAGTTTCATTAGATATGAATAGTTACGAACCCGGACAGAGGCGCGGCACAAGGAATAACAAAATATTAATGTCACATCCATCATTTGCTGTTTCTAAAAGTTTGTAGTTGTTCTTTGTCTTCGATTTATTTATTGTTGTTGGTGCTTTTGTTGTTGTTGCTGCTGATTTGGTTTGACCCAGGAATGGAAGTGGCGCGATCTCTCGGAATTGCATTGATGAGCTGAAGGAAGACACCATTAGTTTTGAGGGGAATATAAGTGAGGAGTCCAAACCAAATCCCTTAAAAACTTGGTTTGTCTTTTTCCTCTTTGCTCCTTAAAAATTTCTTAGGACCTAGGTATTATATTTTGGTGTTTATGAATACATACAGATGCACACGCATATATATTTCTATTGAAATCGATGGCATTGTTTGCAGATATATACTATCTTCTTATTAAGACTCTGAATCAGTCTTATCCCCATTATGTTATGTTGAGTTTTTTTTTTATTTTTCCTCTTTGGATTTGACAGTTTGTGAATATTGTGCCAACATAATTTATAAATAGACTCATTATTTTTCATGAAAACCTCTGATTTTTGTAAGTCTCAGAATTTTATCAGAAAACTGGGACTTTGAGAAGTGTCGTGTAATATAAGTTTGAAGATATTACTTTGATAATTTTTATGTAGTTTGCACTTGTCATGCCCTTTGGTGGAGGGGGGCGGGGCCAGTCGTTGTTATGGGGTATGGAATTTCGCTGCCGGTGTTTTTTTTTATTGAAGATCCACGTATGGCAATTCCATTTGAAATCAGAAATTGTATTTGATCCCTTCAACTTTTCATCTACTCGGTAAACGAATTTCACCGGGGTAAGGTTCGGTATCGAAAAGATTAAAAATGCGTTGGTAGTTAATGAACTCATTTACTGGAATAGGCCATATCACTAATTCTACATTTCAAGTGAATTTGGTTTAATTAACGCCGCAGTGTGTGGTAGTTAAACCAAAGATCACTGTGCAGAAATATATCGGGCATTTAATTATTATTATTATTACTATTATCATTATTTATTTATTTATTTATATTATTTTATTTATATTTTTTTATTACTCTATCACAGTCCTCTAATTCGACTGGGTGGTATTTATAGTGTGGGGTTCCGGGTTGCATCCTGCCTCCTTA
>NC_087202.1:52234224-52268855 GCF_015104395.2 Macrobrachium nipponense | reverse complement strand
TTTTATCATACTCCTTCATTGAATGGGTAAACTGGCAACTAAGGAAGAATGCAGCGAGGCAGCTAACGGGACTGCTGTCATTGTAAGCCAACACAGTACCATCTAGTTCTCGGTCATGTGCGGTTGGTTACATCTCTCTCTCCTACGTGATCGAATGGTTAACCGTATATCCCCCCTACAATCATGGACTTAGCCTCGAATTGGGGGGGATTTGTAGGCAAATATGAATAACATTGTCTTCGTTTTGCTAAGAAGTTTTCAATAAAAAGATCCCTTGTAACCTTTCGATACTGTTTACCGCAAGGTAACAGGATTATAGGAAAGAAATAGCAATATGATTCTAACGCAGCAGAGCAATATATTGTATGATGCTCTCATGCTTACGAAAGCATAGTCTAATTAGAGAATATTCTCAGTGAGAATATGGAGGAATCTGTTGGGAAACCATTTTTCTTCGTGATAGAATTTTGTTCCCCTGAATGGGCTATATGAAGCCTATCAAGTTCTTCCTACCAAGAAATGGAAATAATAAAGGCAGAAGCAAAATTAATGGACTTGATAATTTCTCGATATAGCGAGTTATTAATCGAAGGGTTCAGTAGCCTCTTTGACAGCAGGTTCGGTAACGGCACGGTTCGTTCCTGATTTCGTTCCCTGTCTAACTCGAAGGGGGTTCGATCCCAAGGAGGGACGGAATGATTTAAATCAATTAGACCATTTCCACAGCTCTCTCATATTTCAAGAAGCATTGAGAATCTCTTTTTTTTCGCCCCTGTTCGCGTTAACAAGAGAGAACCTGTTTGGAACACGGACACGGAATGTAACGATCCTTAAGAGGTTCGCTGCACGATGTTGCACGTCCGTGAGAATCTTCTCCATCGACGATAATAACTATTAACGTCTGTATAAGCTGAGTTGGAAAGAGAGTTGTGGAAACCTGTGATACGTCTTCTTCATAGATCTTTTTGCAAAGTTGAAGACAAAGAGACTTCCTCTAGACTGCTTCCTTATCCTCGAACCAAGAGAGGTAGCAATGTACGTCATCCTTTACTTTAAAAGGGAAATAAACATTAGTAATTTTTTCTCCAATATATAAATTCTTAATGGACGCATTAAGATATTTACTGGCGTCAGAGGAAGAGAGGAGGATGCTTTTTGCCCCATTTTTGCCTTCGGGAAGCTGGATTCACAGAGGTCACGTCCTTACAGCACTTTTATAAAGGCTTTCACAAGAGAGGCGGTCTACTCTATCAGCCTCACTTAGAAAGGGACCTAAAAAACCTCTACACTCTGAGTCTGTCTGCGTGCAGACTGACGAGAAGTGATAGGGATGAGAGGATTTTGCAAGGTGAATGACAAGTGTCATAGAAAAGACATAGAAGTGCTGCAGATCGTGCTGGATTGAATGAAGAAACGGTCCTCTTCCGATACCTCTGTGACCCACATAGCGGTTTTTATTCCTTTTCTGAGAGAAGAATCACCTTTGTATTTATATCTGCTATCATAGATTACAGTAGCAGGCTATACTCTGTCTTTACAAAGGAACTGGAAGATAACAGAGGACTAAGTTCCTCGGGATCTTACACGATACCTCGAGACAACCAACTGTAGGATATCATGTACTTCGAGTTGGGATCTATTCGTGGCCCGCAGAGTCCTTGTTCCAACAAGTTGGAACCTCTCCTCATCAAGCTTCTTTTAGAAATTTTTATGAGGGAATTCATTTTTTCTCTTGACCTTACCAACTACCAAGAGAACAAGTGAATTTTTGTGTTTTGGAATCTCGCATCAGATTCAATGCAGACTCGGCGATTGGTTCTTGCCAGCATAATATGTCTGGCAAAGAACTAAAACCCTTCTAATCCTGACTCAGAGCTTTGAAGTCAAGGGGCTTTCCCAATTGATAAGGGAAGAAATAGAAGGGTCTATTTGCCCAGGCAGAGTACGTAAGTTTTATCTTCAGCAGAAGAAAAGGCTTAACTTTGCCTACAGAGTTGTTGGGATGCGATGAGGGCTCGAAACGCTTCCCAGAAAGTACTCAGAGGGACACGATAAGAGCTAAGGAAGCCTGGGTTCGCCCACTTTCGGCTCGGAGTCTCCTTCGACTTCCAGGCTCCTTCCCCTCCTTCGGACAAGGAGAGGGAAGTTTCTGCAACGAGAAACCTCCTCAACAGGTAGGAATAGATCTCGTTTGCAATGGAAGTACTCACGAAGGATCCTCCTTGGAGGAAGACTCTTCTCTCTTGTCCTGTTTAGATATCCTATCTTCTACTGGATGTAACTGGCTACAAACGCCTCCCCTCGTCAGAGGCCAGAGGCTCAAGGTGGAAGGGTTCCTTACACCCTTCTCCTGTCTCCTGATAAACTATTGTGGTTTGTTCAGGATCCTCAGGCAACGTAACTCGAATAAACGCTTTTTTTGTCTGAGGCGGAGAAGGAGCGGCCCTCCTATCTGGCGCAAATGCGCCAGAGGCGAACAGATCGGATAGATGAGAGTGTCCGGTGTGGACATCGCCAGCCAACCTCGAGACTCCAGCCAAGCTAGAAGCTCCAGCTAAGGGGGAGGACCTAGCCGGGCGCCAGGTGTCAGAAACACCAGCCAGGCGCCAAAAAAGCGTCAGCCAGGAGCCAGACGCCAGAAACGCCAGCCAAGAGTAATGCGCCAGCCAGGTGCGAGGCGCTACCCAGGTGCTAGGCGCCAGCCAGGTGAGAGGCTCCAGCTAGGCGCTAGGCGCCAGCCAGGCGCGGGGCGCCAAATCAGGCGCAAAGCGCCAGCCATTGGCCTTCATCCAGGTTTGATAAGAGATCTGTATCAAAGAACGCCCTGGTCTTCTTTGAGACAGTGTGATCTCCATAGCACTTGATAAGTGCCTTGATGATTCCTTCAAACAGCTGAGAATTAAAAACGCAGGAAGTGCGAGCTTTTGCGAATTCTTGTTCTTTCCATAACAATATGTCATAAAGGACATATTAGCTGTCACATAAGGGAGATGCAATTCTGTATTGACTTCCCATTACCAGAAGGATGTCAAGATAACCTTCGAGAGATCCTTCTCTCTTGGTTGATACGTGTCTGCGGATACGTTGCTGGGATAGGGAGCCGATACTGATCCTTAACTAGCGAGTTAAATTTTATTTAACGTCGTGTTTTTCTTTGGGTTGTTTGAAAGGAGTTTGGGGATAACTCTTTTCAAATTAAGCACTAACCCTCGTGTTAGGATCAGGTTATCGGGATCGGTGTTGTGCTCCTTAATTATGCCACTAGGCATAGGTGTATTGTCATGTAAGTGGATAAGACCCCATTGACAAAGGCCATCAGCCTCTGTTGAGTAAGTGGATAAGACCCCATCGACAGACCCACAAGAACTCTTAGCCATAGGTCACATCCTCGCTGAGGCTCTTGAGGCGAAGCAGATTCCTAGGCATTAGCCATGGAATCTTCCGCCTAAAACAAGTAGGAACCAAGGTTTTATTTATTTATTACCTACAACGTAAGTTGTTTACCTGTCTATTCAGTAATTAGCTCTCTCTTACCCTCCTCCAATGGTGTGAATCAGCTAAGTATATATCTGACAGGTAAGTTGAATGTATAAAAATGATATTGTTATGATACAATAAAGTTTTATACATACTTACTGGCAGATATATACAATTAATTGCCCACCAACCTCCCTCAGGAGACAGGTGGAAGAGAAAATCTGGTTCTAGAACAGGTAATGGTTCCTATTCCTGCCCACCCAGCGGCCAGGGCGGTAGATCACCTGACTACCTGCAAGCGTGTGCCGCGAAATTCAAATTTCTGTCGGGGACGACGGAGTCTATAGCTAAGTATATATCTGCCAGGTAAGTATGTATAAAACTTTATTGTATCATAACAATATCATTTTATCTTGTGAAACAAATTTCTAAAAATAATTATTATTATTATATAAACAATAATACTAATAATAGGTGTTCACACATCTTTGAAGTGACTTTCTGAAAAATATTAAGAATACTATATTGTATACTTAGGTATAAAAATCATGAAATGAAAATGTTTATCTTCAAGTGGTTATTATTGTTACTATTATAAAGTAGTTTAACTTAGACCAATAACTGACATTTAAACACAGCTCTGGCTTGAAGGGTTTGTTCATAACTGAGGGGTGAAAATTAGAGCATCCACTATATTTGTTGAAGGTGGGCATCTAGATTGCAAGATAAAAGAAAACAGATAAATTGGAAAATAGGGAAAGCTTTTCTGATCGGGACCAAAGGGATGATGGGAAAAGAACTCATTAGTATCATACCACCCATAGTCAGTGCACAGTGCCCTGTAAGTTGTAACACTTTCTCCCCCACTTCTCAGGACTTGGGTAGCAACAAATAATTTTTCAGTTTCAAAATAGGTTACCAATGTTAACTCTATTTTTCTGCTAGTTGCTCTTGCCTGGTAAGAGACTACTGTACAATTTTTTTAATAGGTAAAGGTAGAATTTGCTGTGAGTTACTTCATGCCCAATATAAAAAGTTGGCTATATAGCACTTCCTGTTATTATCATGGAGAATTTATTTCTTGAATATATTAGCACTTACTAAAATTATTGCTTACTCTGGGAGTAAGCTTGCAAACTACTTTGTTGTTGTTGTTGGGAGGGAGGTAAGAAAAGCCTAAAAAAAGGTGTTTTGCGCTGAGTTAAAGATACAGGATTTTAGGATAGGATATTTATACGTATTAGAATGAAAATGTAAAAATAAATATGTGCATGTTAAATAGTATAGAAAAATAATTTTTAATAAAATATAGCATATTTATTTTAATTTTTGTTGGTGAAACCATGTTCTATTTGACCAGCAATTTTAGCATGTTCCCCGAGTAAGCTGGAGGTCGGATCACACCTTGTTTCAGAAATGTCTAGTGAAAAGTTTTGACTTAAATAACTAAGTTATATCATGAGCTCATTTCACTCCTTACATGCTAGTGTCCTCATACCTTGTGCCAGCGCTATATATTTGTTTTTTATGAATTCCTTGCAGTAATTGTGGACATAGGTATTGTAGCCTTGAAATTCATCAAAATTGTTATTCTTGTGGTGTGAATTTTGTGCTGTTTTTTTCACATTGTCCATGTGTCCTGTAAAGCGTAGATTGTTATTGCATATAATCTCATTTTGCCATGTTGATTGCAATGAGGCACTTGTGGAACTATAGTTTGTATTTTGTTCATGAATCTTACCTGCCAGATATATATATAGCTGTATTCTCCGAAGTCCGACAGAATTTCAAAACTCCCGGCACACGCAGTGGTCGGCCAGGTGGTAGTACCCATTCCCGCCGCTGGGAGGCGGGCGTAAGGAACCATTCCCATTTTCTGTCAGATATTTTCTGTCGCCGGTGCAGTCAACAAGTGTTTTCTGCACCTCCGTCATTGGATTTTGGAACTCTTTTGGTCACTTGAGTATCCCGATTGATTTTTGGTTATTTGATTAGGATCGGTGGTTAGGCATACGCTAATTGTTTTTATTTTGGCTTGATTTTTCCTTAAACTTACGATGTCTGGATCTAGTTCGACTAGGCCAGAGTATGTTGTGTGGAAGAATGCAAGGTTAGGCTACCGAAAACTTCGGTAGACCCTCATACAGTGTGCGCGAATTGTAGGAAACATGTTTGTATGTTTGATGAGCGCTGCAACGAGTGTGAAAAATATGTCTGATTCTGCGTGGAAGGCTTATGAATCATAGGTACGTAAACTAAGAACATGATAGTGTAAGGTCTTCCTCCAGGCGTGTAACACAAGTTACCCGTCCAGTAGAATTTATCCCTCCAAAGACCTGTGATGCCTTCGGGCCCTACAATAGTGTCTTTGGAGGATAATACCCTATCTGTGATTCTTAAATCTTTGCGTAGCCTGGAATCATGTTTGCATTGGAAAGTTATAGTAGTGTAGTGAAGTATAGTGATAATGCCATGATGTTCATTCTATCGCGTAAGCGTATAATTTCTCATTGACAAAACACTACCGCGTGATGGCTCTCCCTACCTCGGTGAGGCAGAATGTAGTAGGGAGGTAGCTGTCCCAAGTGTCTAAAATACTCTACGTTTGTTCATAAAACTTACAGTCAGATATATGTATATATATATCTGCCGGGTAAAGGTGAACAAGCGATGTTGTATTATAGTAATATTATTTTTGCCCTTACGTCATATTACTATCAAACGGTTGTATGGTTCAAGTTATATACTCATACCATAGTTACTCCTACGGAGGACAACCGAGAGTACGATTATTCTTATTACATTTAATCGGTTCTCCCTGCAACTATTCAGGGGTTGACCGGTTTCCCTATTTTTTAAACAAAAATTTAAGGTAATGTTATTTGACAATACCAAGTTAGCCTTTTATTTTTAGTTTAGCAAAATTCAGTTTCGCTTAAATATACCAGTTTTGGTTTTCGGGATGTTTTGGTTTCTGCTCTATATAATAGTTTCACAAAAAAACCCCTATTCAATGTTCGTAGATAATGGTGTAGGGTGGCAACTCAGGCAGAGCAGTGCGAGAACGACGAACATTCTCTGAGTCTCGCTGTCACTAATGCGTAATGCCAGTGCTCAGTTCTATCTGATTGTCTGCCATGCGCAGTAGGTTACGTCTCTCTCTCCTGCGGGATTGACGGACTAACCGTATTTCTACCCTACAATCACGGCCTTAGCCTCGGGTTGAGGGGAATTCTAGCATACATGGCTGAACATCTTCACTTTGCGAGAATTTTTTCATAAAAATAAAAAATAAATAAATAAATTTTATATATGTGTATGTAGTATGTGTATTATATATATATATATGTGTATATGTATATATATATATATATATGTAGATATATATGTGTATGTATAGTGTGTGTATGTATATATATATCATATATATATGTATTAGACCTTTTCGGTTCTGTTTACCGCATGGTAACAGAATTCTGTCCGAGTCTACAGCGGCATAGCACACATGATTTCCCTCGAAACAAGAATGTATGCAAGAGATGTAGTCAATTAGCTCGCCGAGACGTCCCTTGCTCGATTATGAAGGGGACTCCTTCCGCTGCCAAATACGACAGCGCCGAGCGCGACGCTCGGCAGGACGCCTCTTGGATGGACGCACAACGGTTAATGCTTCTTCAGACATTCGCCCGAGAATCAGAGAATAGTAATGGATCTTCAGGAAGGAGACTTTTAGGAAGAAACAAATGAACAATCTCTACAGTGTCTTCAAATTACTCCTGTTTAAGTGAAACGCAGCCTTATTAGGGAAGGAAACATGCTCGGTGAGGGAAGGAATGAATTGCAGGAGACCATTTCCTCGCTGGAGAAGTTTGTTTTCCCTGAATAGACTGAAATTCACACCTCTCCAGTTTTTCTCTGCAGAAAAACTGGAAATAGCATAGATCATCTAGAAATGATTCTGAACATCTCTCATAGTCAAGATTCGTCTATAGGTGATGTCATGCTCATAATCTCATAGAATTTGAATCTTGAAAGATTACTTTAGTCTTCAGAGACGTCCTCCCCGCGCAGGAGTTGGAACTCTCTGGAGGGTCTCGCTCCCTCTGAGGAGAACGAAGACGCTATAGGTCGCACAGGCGCCCGTCGTCTTTGGTTCCTCGGAGGGGGACGCTTCTCGTCCGTTAGCTCCTTCTGCTTTGCAGTCGTCTCCTGGGCAATTGGAAGACTTTCCGCAGTAAAAGAGAGCTAAGATGTATGATGTATGGTCTCAGGGAGGGGGACGCTTCACGTCCTCTCTCTTTTCTACTGTGTTGCGATCTTCACCGGAGAGGACGTCTTCCGATGAGTATGCTTTTGAGCGCTTCGGTCGCTCCTAAGATATATCCTTGGCAGTCCATGTGAGAAGGAGGAGGGCTTCCCCTCGCCCATCGTCTTCTCAAAGGATCAGCCCTTTTGCCTGAGAAGGAATGTTCTCCATCGAAAAGGATGATTGTGTCTTTGCAACAACAACTTGTTTTGTTGATTGCAGTGAGAAAGGCAAAGCCACATCGCGAGAGGAAGGATGATAGGCTGCCAATCAAGAGTACAGGCAGTCCCTTCTTCTCCTCGTTCCGCTCTTTCGCCAGTTGCCTTGCTCTCTAGATTTCATGCAGCTCTCCAGAGGTTGTCTAGAGAGCACGGTTACCATCTTCCCGAACGTGTGTCAGTTGAGAAGAAGAAGAGGTCTTGGTTCGATGGCTTCGAGCCTCTTTTGAAGAATAGTTTCAGCCTGCGGCCCCTCAGTCTCCTACTTCGCAATTGTTATCTTCGAAGGACGACTGGCTCATTCATGCCTCCACTCAAACGCGGTGTCTGAAGGATTTTCAAACATCTTAATCGTTGGTGAAGTCCCTGGAACTACTGGTGAATTTCGAAAAGTCACATCTGATCCCAAACCCCAACCCAATCCATCGTGTATCTGGGGATTCAGATGGATTCCAGGTGCCTTTTCGAGCTTTTCCGTCCCAGGGACGTCAGCAGCAAGGCTTAGACAAAGTGTTAGCCTCCTAAGGAAAGATTCGGGCTCGGTGAGGGAATGGATGAGTCTAACTGGGGACCATTTCCTCGCTGGAGAAGTTTGTTTCCTTGGGGAGACTGCACCTCAGACCGTTACAATTTTTTCTCAAGTACAATTGGAAAGAAAACAATAATCTACACATGATCTTGGAAATTTCAGGAGAGGTAAAACATCACTTGAAATGTTGGCTAGATCCAGTGTAGCTGTCGGAGGGCGTGTCTCTCAAGCTTCAGAGCCCCGACCTAGTGTTGTTCTCCGACGCGTCCACCACGGGATGGGGAGCATCATTAGGGGGAAACAAGTGGCAGGCACCTGGAGAGGGGAACAGGTGTCCTGGCACATAAACCTAAAGGAAATGGCAGCCATCGTTTTAGCTCTCCAGTTTTTCCAAGAAAAAGTCTCTCGTCGAATAGTCCCAGTCAATCAGACACACCACAGCTCTGGCGTACTTGAAGAAGTAGGGAGGAAAACAGTCTCAGTCCTTTTTGCTCTGGCAAAGGAGATCTTGCTGTGAGCAAGGGCACTGGACGTCATGATCCTTACGAAATTTGTAGCATGAGTAGAGAATGTCTGGGCAGATCTCCTCAGCAGACGAGGTCAACTTCTGCCAACCGAGTAGACTCTGCATCAGAAGGTATGCCAAGAGCTGTGGGGGTTATGGGGAACGTCCGCTCGTGGATATCTTTGCGACGTCCAGAAACGAAGAGGCTTCCACTGTACTGCTCCCCAGTACTCGACCCAGCTGCAGTGACGATAGACACACTTCTCTGGGACTGGACGGGGATGGACCTGTACGCCTTTCCCCGTTCAAGATCTTAGGGGAAGTCATGAGAAAGTTTGCGGTGTCGGAAGGGACGAGAATGACTTTGTTCGCCCCGTTCTGGCCTGCGAGAGAGTGTTCACAGAGGTCATGGCCTTACAGTAGACTTCCCGAGGACGCTTCCAGTAAGGACAGATCTACTCAGACAGCCCCACTTCGAGAGGTACCACAGAAGCCTCTTCGCTCTGAGTCTGACTGCATTCAGACTATCCAAAAAGTTGGCCAGAGCGAGAGGCTTTTATACGTCAATGGCGAAAGCTATCGCCAGTGGAAGAAGAGCATTTTCCAACGCAGTGTACAATCGAAGTGGATAGTCTTCAGGAGTTGGTGCAAGAAGAACGGCATTTTCCTCCACCACGACCTGTGAGCCAGATTGCTGACTTCCTTTTCTGAGAAGGGATCTAAAACTTGCAGTCTCTACAATCAAGGGTTATAAGAGTGTGCTTTTAGTTGTCTTTAGGCACAGAGGCCTGGACTTGGCGGACAACAGAGACCTTCACGATCTCTTGAGATCTTTCGAAACGATGAAGGTTCAACAACCCAAGTTGCCGTCTTGGAACTTGGATGTAGTTCTGAAGTTCCTCATGTCCAGTCCATTCGAACCTATGCATGAAAGTGCGAGCTTTTATGAATTCTTCTTGGTTCCATAACAATATGTCATAAAGGACATATGAGCTGTCACTTACGGGAGATGCAATTCTGTGTTTTTGGACCTCCCGTTACACGAAGGATGTCAATTCAACCTACAAGAAGATCCTTTTCTATTGGTTGTTTCGTGTCTGGCGGATACGCTTGCTGCTGGGATAGGGAGCCGACACTGATCCTTTTAACTAGTGAGTTAATTTTTTATTGTTTAACTCTTTTTAAAATTAAGCGCTAACCCTCGTGTTAGGATCAGGTGATCGGGATCGGTGTTGTGCTCCTTAATTATGCTAATAGGTATATGGTATATGGTCATATGAGTGGATTAGCACCCATTGACAAATGCCAGTTAGGCTTTGCCGAGTAAGTGGATAAGACCCCATCGGCAAACCCACAAGAACTCTTACCCATAGGTCACATCCTCGCTGAGGCTCTTGAGACGAAGCAGACTCCTAAGCAATAGCTAGGAAGTCAACCCTCCGTCTGAAAAGATAGGAACCAAGGTTTATAAGAGGTACTTCTGATAACTTGTGGTGTTTGGTCAGGAAGCCAAGGTACCAGTGTCAAGAATGCTTTGGCTTTTTTCTTGAGGGGGCACCATCAAAGAAGTGCATTCATCCTATCAAGACAGTGATAGAAAGTGTTGAAGGTGAATGCGCATGAACTGAGGGCTTTTATTTATACGTCGGTAGTTCCATTCCAAAAGAACATGGCACTCAATGACATCTTGAATGCCACATTTTGGCGTAGTAATTCAGTGTTTGCCTCTCACTACCTTCGGTTGGGAGGTGAGGATTACATACGAGAACTGCTACTCTTTGGGCCCATATGTCGCAGCAGACAATATATTGGAGGACAGAGAGTAGCACTCTTCCTATCTTTTAGAAAATAATATGTTAGTTGGGACTTTTTAATTTTATTTCTTTTATTTTTTATTTTTATTATGTTTTATGTAGGTGTTTAGTTTTTTGTGGTCTTGGGTAGGCCGCCTTAGGCGACCTTCCTCCATTAGCCTTGGTTTTACGAAGTTTAACCAGATAGGCTAGGTCAGGTGGTAATGTTTTTGCTTCGCCCTCATAGTAGGGTAAAATGTTTTTGTCACAGTGTGGTCACGCCCTCATTGACAAATCATCTGGAGCGCACCAGCTACATAGGTCACGTCCTTGCTGGCACCTCCAGTGAAGCATTAACAGCATTCGGTGTCTAAACAACACCTATATGATCTGTCCACATTGTGGTCACGCTCCCCGTGACAGTTCTTAGAGCGCACCTAGCTACACAGTCACGTCCTTGCTGGCACCTCTAGGAATGCAGTACCGAAATTGGAGGTCTATAATATAGGATCTAGTTGCATTGTGGTCACGCCCCCGTTGACAGATCCTCTAGAACTCAAACAGCTTCACAGGTCACTACCTAGCTGGAGGTCTCTAGTAAAGCAGAAGCAGACTTGGGTGACGGTACTCACGAAGTCAGCTATGCTGGAACAGTTAAGGAACCAAAATATCAATCATATATATGAAATTGTTTCCCAAAATCGAATCTGTCTCCCCCTTCCTCCAAAGGTGGGATTCAGCTATATATATATCTGGCAGGTAAGATTCATGAACAAAATGATATTGTTATGATACAATAAAGTTTGTTCATACTTACCTGGCAGATATATAATCAATAAAAGTGCCCACCCACCTCCCCTCAGGAGACAGTGGCACTAGAAAAAATCTGACAGAAAATGGGAATGGTTCCTTACGCCCGCCTCCCAGCGACGGGAATGGGTACTACCACCTGGCCGACCACTGCGTGTGCCGGGAGTTTTGAAATTCTGTCGGACTTCGGAGAATACAGCTATATATATATCTGCCAGGTAAGTATGAACAAACTTTATTGTATCATAACAATATCATTTTAAATAATACAGTGGGCCCCATATTTGTAGACTCTCACATTCGCATAGTACTCTCTGGAACATATCCCCCCCATTATTCACAGGAAATTTGCCTACTCGAAGTATTTTTCTATGAGAAATATCCACAAATTCCTGTTTTTTTTTTTTTTTTAGTAAATTTCTTCATAAAATGCACCTTTTTTATCAAAATATTAAAAAAACCAGGTATTAAGATTTTTAGTGGTTTTTTCTTGAGTTTTAACTAACAAAATAGGCCATTTTAAGCATTCTTATAGGGGTTCCAACTATACACGGGGGTCTCTGGTATGCATCCCCGTGAATATGGGGGACCACTGTACTGAGATTTTCTGAAATTTATATTTGTATGTATTATTATAGTTTTTATAATTTTCATTGGTATATGTATCAGCCATTGTTGTCATTGCCTTACAGTACTCTGACAGCAAAAGCTACTGCGAGGATCTTACAGAAGGAAAGTTTAGCTTCCCAATAATCCATGCAATCAAAAAGCATCCAGATGACCAGCAAGTTATCAGTATCCTTTTATTATATACTTGTGTTCCCCGTGAAATAAGACTGTAAGTAGCTGGTTGCTTTTCAAAGTTTAGTAAGTATGGCTTGTTGAGATGTATTGTTATGTTCTGTGTGAATACCATCACAGATTCAGATGTGATGTTTGATATAAAAAATATATTCTACTTTAAAAATACAATGAAAAATAAGAATTCTTTGTTGTATAACTACACAAAACCACAGTGTTAGACTCAAAGAGCGCACCTGAAGGATTTGTAAATGAGATGTACAAATATAAAAATTTAAGATTGTAAAGTTAAAGTTGGACAGCTAAGTGAGAAGAGACCAAAGGGAATGTATGAAAAATACAAGGTAGAAAGCATTGAGTTAGTGTTGAAGGGATGCTGCAAAGAACAAGGTAAGCTGCATAAGGCATACTTTACAGGGATTCCCTACTAGGTAAATGATGAAAATTTACAGTGTACAAATTGCTGTACTCTTTAGATTATGATAAATACATACAGATTTGGATTTTTCCAGACAGGCACTGCTCTTCTAAATTGTATATGTAATGTACAATAATGGTACATAATACAGGTTTCACAAAACACCTTTTTCCATAAAAACCCATATACTACTTTATATGCATATATGTGCTTCATGACTTTTCCTGGGATTACCATATTCTGTGTTGGAGGAGGATGAGACTACGTAAAATGTGGAAAAGTCTGCTACCAAACAAAACATCAGAAACTTTGAATTTATCATGAATCACCCTACTTAAGTGTCTGGGAAGGGTGTGTAATGGGTTCCCAAAACATTACATGGTATACTAAAACTAAGCAATTTATTAAATACTGTAGTATATGTAAACCCAAGTTTAGTTTCTTTTGAAATACTGCAGACCAAAAATGTGTCCATTTATATGACATTTTTTTGTCTCTTACTAAAATGGCTTGTGCCAAAAAGTCTGGTTCCAGATCAGTTGTTGCCCAAAGGACCATGCCTAAATCATCCATTTCCCACTTGAGGAAGTTCCCAGAGTGAAAGAGAGGCAGAGGCAAAGGTCTAATGTATGAAGGGGGAGTTGGGTATGTCAAAATTTATGTTAACATCTGTGACATTTGTTTTCCTACTTTCCATCAGCATTTGACTTAGTTTGGTTAATTTATGTTAACATCTGTGACATTTGTTTTCCTACTTTCCATCAGCATTTGACTTAGTTTGGGCAGTTCATGTGGTACATTGAAATTTACTGAACTTTTGTCTGTTAACATAAATATTACCCAGGAGGCAAGTGCTCTGACCCTTAGTTGTTCAAGGAACTAATCCTATGTCTGATTCACAAACTAATCATAACTGTTTGGGCTTTATGTTTAACTTTTTTACCATACTTGACAGTTCTTTCTTTATCAAGTTGAAGCCCACCTCACTTTATTATTTCATTCTTATTTGCCTTTATTTCATATGTGCAATTGGTACTTTGGCACAAGTAATCAAGAAGTTCTCAGGCATTTTTGCACCCGTATAAAAGAAAATCACAATCATGTACTCAACTTTATTCCAAGTTGTTGTTATTTCAACATAAATAAACTCAACATTTATATTGTCCTCAGAAGAACCATACCTGCCCAAAAATATTTGGCTGTCAAATTATTTTTCACAATAAAAATAAGGATGATTTTTTTTCACTGAAGAGTTAAAAAGTTAAGTATATCTTAGTTTATTCAGACCACTGAGCTGATTAACAGCTCTCCTAGGGCTGGCCCGAAGGATTAGATATTTTTACATGGCTAGGAACCAATTGGTTACTTAGCAATGGGACCTACAGCTTATTGTGGAATCAGAACCACATCATATCAAGAAATGAATTTCTAATCACCAGAAATAGATTCCTCTGATCCCTTGTTAGCAGAGTCGGGAAGCAAACTCATACTGCTAAATTGGTAGGCGAACATGTAAACTGCTCGTCCAGCAAGAACTTTATTTTGCTTAAGAAAGGTAAATCCTGGGTATCACCATAAAGGTTATTGTGAAATAGTAACCACCTGTTACAGGCTGTCAAACAAAGGGCAAGCCCTAGTACAAGAGTACATTCACAGAAAGGATCTCTCCAGTTACAGAGGAACCACCTGGCAAATGCAGACAGTCTATCAAAGGGAAACTCATTCCTATGGCATCCCTAGTAAGAAGCTTGATGTGGAAGTGATCAGAAATTATACAGGTAACTTATAAGTGAGGTCCAGAAATAAAAGTAATGAGAAAAGAATGATTTCCAAATGCAGTGCATCCCTCACAACATTTTTAATTTAGGAGCCTTGTACATTTGAGCACAACTGCATTCATTTTTTTTTTTTTGTTAACCACTTAGTGGTCCATTGTTGGTGTATGGGCAAATGTATTTTTATGCAAACCCATTCTGTCTAGTTCATTTTTTCCTTAACTGCCATATTCAGATATCATCAGACAAAGACCTAAGGATCTGGAGGTGAAACGGTATTGCGTTTCATTACTGGAGAAATTTGGTTCTTTAGAGCACACAAAGGAGACGCTATGGAAACTGGAGAGTGATGCCCGTAATGAAATTGCAAGATTAGGAGGAAACCCCCATTTAGAGAGGGTTTTAGATGAGCTAAGAAACTGGGAAAGCACTGAATCTTAATGTGTGATCTCCTTAGTGTTAATAACCTCTCATGAATTCAGAATTTATGTTATATAATCATGTGTCACGATGTACAGTTATTTTTATTTTCTATGTGCAGTGATTATATATGTGGTCTGAAAATTGTAATTTTAAGTTTTCAAACTTTAAAGTTCTGTTGTTTTGTAGTACTGAAAGTTAATGCCGGGAAGTTCTCCTCAGGCTATCAAACCAGATAATTTTATATTTATTAAGAGAAACTTGAACTCACGAAGGGTGATTTGAAATCCGTCTCAGTCGTAATCTTATGAAACCCAAGTTTTACCTTAAGTGTTAGATGTTTTTTGGTTCTGAAATCAGGAATATAGTACAGTATTGTACTTGTGTTGAAATCCTTTGCTGAGCTAGAACAAACAACAGGTATAACAAAGGGGAACTAGAACAATTTACACAATGAAAAAATGTAAGTGTCTGAAATTTCAAGGAAAAGATGATAAGTGTGGGGCACTTCAAAAGTAGGAAATGTCTGTAGAAATAAAATAGTATGGTATGGCATAACTTAATTTCAACATTGGGTCCCATTAATTTTATAAAACCTATAGCTAGTGCAAAGAAACTCATCTGTCAAGCTTTATTTTATGTACGAAAAAAGTTAAGGGTACCAAAGGCATTGGTATGAAAATGGAACTAAGTTTGAGATGGATCCAGGACAAGCATATTCTCTTCAGTTATGTTTGTCTTTGTAACAATGAATGTTTCTGATATGTAAGAATATAATTTCTTGTTTGGTATTACTGTAATTTTTAATTTCCAAGATATCAGATAAAACTAGTTTCTCTGATAATATTTTACAAGACCAGCAAAGGGTCATAATTACTCAGTGTACTTAGCAGATTTAAAAATTGTGATATAACATATTGGTCAAAATCTCTTTTGGTGAAAGTGCCCAAGTTCTTGATTTTTTAATTAATATTTGAAACATTTTTACTTTATTGGTGACACTCCTTTTGGGGCTACATAAGCAGCTGATGCCAGGTAAAAGTACACATGTAGCTGTATTTTGAATGACTGTATACAACATTTGTATTTTGTCTTTATAAATGAGAAAGAAAATTGGAATCTGGTCCAGGTTACTAATACTTTCGATTTTCCATATTTCAGTTTGAAATATGGTGATGATGCAGGTACTGATGCTTTTATGGCCTAAGGGCAGGTGAGGGTGGATGTGTGCAGATATTTATTTTCTATATTTAAATTCTTATGTGATGGTAATTTTGTTCTAAACTGGTAATACCATAGAATTAAATCTAGTGTTAAGACATGGACTTTAGTTTCATTGCTTAAAGAATTTGTACTATTGATGGGACAACTACGTATGTATAGTTTTCTCAAATATTAGTTATATATAAAGTAGAGCACTATCTACTTTGTTGAAATTCACAAAAGGTTTTATTCTTAGAATTGTGTGTCAGACTTAGGATCTGATCTCAAGTGTATGTTATGTCTTCCACATACTGGAAGGGTAACCATACATATCTGGTTCAGTTCCCATATGGGAAAAGGTATACATCATACATAACTGGTTCAATTCCCTTATGTGAAAAAGTATACATATGTAAACTTATACTTCATACAAGGTCATTAGGTGTATCAGTAAATGTTAATTTTTCAAGGTTCAAGAAGAATTTCCCAATAACGTGTGTACTGTGCAGGTATAATAAAAGGTGAAACTCGGAATTCATTTGCAAACAGACATGTTTTCCGGGCATTAATTTTTTTATTGATCTGTTTTTTACAGAAAATATTTAATATTTCAAATGTATTTTGCACTGAAATTGTAATTTTTTTAATGTGAAGGTAAGCTCGCATGAATGTTAGCATTGTACATTCATAATTCATTGCATTTAGATTTCTTGGATGCACTAAAATGTGTTCTTACATTTGTAGAACATGCAAAACATACCATACACAATTATGGAAGTTTAAATCCAGGTTATTTGAGAATTTTAAAGACACATTTTTAAGAATAATTACAGATTTCAATAATTTACAGTACATAAAAAACATGACTGCCTTTTGTTGCATATTGTGCACTATCTTGTGGAGCAGGCCAAAAATAAAGTGACCAGACACTAGTTTGCCAAGATAGCATTAATATGTATCACTAATAATCGCAGACGTGACTCATACTTCTCATGACTACTATTAAAGAGCAGTAGAGGAGGTCTGAGTCTTTATTCACGAATGTCAAAATATAATGGTGCACTTGGCAGGAATAAAATAGTAAATAGGTTTTAACATGTGAAGCTCAACAGAAATAAAAATGTTTCATTGATGAATATTGTATTATGAAAGTAGTACTGTAACAGTTTATCCAAGTATGCACAGAATTTGTGAAAAATTTAATTTTCTCTCATTGCCTGGTGATTATCTGGACTTATCATTTATAGACTTGCAGCATTTCTTCACAGAGAAGGGTACAGTTTCCATATTTTTTGTTTGTCTGTGCAATTGGAGTATTTGCAAAATGCAGGGAAGCTGAACATAACAGCATCAGACCTGATGTTTAAGACTTCTTAGTTTACTCCTCCAGCTTGTGCTTTCACATTTACTTAATATGTCTATACACATAGTTCAAAATAATTTTAGGGAAATAAAAATGAAGTAAAATTAATACTACATGAGACCCTCTTTAGTAGAATAAGTGGTATCATTATTTTGATATTAAAGGTTCTGTCCACATAAGCACACACAGATAAGTTAAAGTACTGAAGTCAAATGGTGTTTTGTCATCTAAGGATATATAAAAGCACACCATGTGGCATTTTGTCCATTTATATACATGCGTAAGAGTATTAATTTGATGTAGTGCTTTTGCATTTTGGATGCATGCATAAAACTACTCATGCCATGTAGTATTTTGTTACGTTAGACCCTAAACCCCTAAAGGGTTGAGAAATCTCAGTTCCTATCCTAATGCTGTCTTTTTCCAAGTTCTTATTTGTACAAATCCGTTTTACTTTATATAATTCTGAAGATACATGGCTTGAAACTAAAGTTACTGTACAATCCTCTCCTTGTGTAGTTCATGAAAGGTGATTAAGCATAATGCAAGTTGGGTGAGAGTTGGCTAATTTGTGTTGTAAGAGAATGAGATTCAGGTGGTTTGTTTTCTAACAAACTAGTTTCTGTTATGTTGTGATTTTGAATCACCTATTTTTCTGAAATGTCCACATCCTGAAAGATCTGAAAAGCACTATTAATTCTTGTATATTGGGTTCAATTGTGAATGATTTAATTCTGAGTTGTCTTGCAGTTGCCATCCAAATTACAAATTAATTATTCTTGATATTAATTTATTTACTTGTAGTATTTCATTGCCTCTGAAATTTTACCCACACAGTTTTTTTTAAGCATACTTATATTCCAGATAACAGCATTATGCATGTTATAAATTCTGTTACAAGTCTCCTGTTTTTGCAAGAATGAAAACTGTGGTAACTCGTAAGTGAATTGCGACTGTACAGTTAAGTTCTGGTATAGTAAATTTACAGAAATATACCAAAACTTTATGGCTTTGCAACAACATTACTGTTTTCTTACTGTAATCAGCTTTGAGTAATGCTTCTAATTCCAGGTTTATGGTACATATTCATAATTTTTACCCATGTCTAATATATCATGGGTCATTAATTATGTCTCAATTAAGGAGACTTACCAGACTTTATTCAGTAGACAACTGTCTGGATTTCAGTAGTGGGAATGGAAATTTAGAGTAGTTGTACTATTTCTAAAGATCATGTTTATAGAGAAAAGATAGCATTCAGTAGTAAATACTTACTAACTACAGATTCGTTTAATGAATAAATTCAATTTCAGTATAGTCGACCCCCGCCTATTTGCAGTTCAGTATTCACGGATTCACCTTTTCGCAGATTTCTGTGGAACAAACTCCATCCAAATTATTTGCGGAAAATTTGCCTATTTGCGGATTTTTTCAAAAAGAATATTGAAAAAATTCGTTAATTATTTTAATCTTATTTTCATGACTAAATACCTTTTTTATGATAATTTTTTTTTACTAATTTTCAAATATTATTATTAATGCAAACAGCAAAATATCTTCTCATTAGTATTTTGTATATTTTTTCAATGCATATTTAAATATTTAAGCACAGTACTTAACTGTTCCCTGAACTTGAGAATGTACCTATGTTGCCCTTATCTAATGTATATATTAAAAGAAAAGAGTAAGGCTTGAATACTTTATGAAAGAAAATATGCATGCTTGAATATAGGGGTAACTTGATTAGTTTTCACCTTTGTAAGAGTAACAGTTGTAGGAATGTTCACACATAGCTGAAAGCCATATATTTTTCATGGTAATGTTGTAAGATGACTTTGAAATGATATTAAAGTGTTTTAGGATGATAGTTTAAGGTATATTTGGTGTCTGAGCTATTAAAATAGGCAGTTATAAGAATTTTTAGAGGTCTCAAGAACTTGTGGATTTCAGCTATTCATTGTCGAGTTGTGGTCCCTAACCCCCGCGAATGCCGGGAGTCGACTGTATTTCAATATCTTAGGCCAACTACATATGTTAAAAATATGAAATCATTAGACCTTAGGAATATCACACACTTAATATTAGAAAGCATTATATGGTAGTACTTACAAAATTTAAAAAACAAACTGTCTTGTATCTCTCTTATTTGTAAATTTGAAAATATTGCACAGTACTGTTCTTAGAGTTTGCCATGATGACAGTCTCCAGTAAATAACTCCCCAAATTCTTTTGTTAGAATACAGTACTGTAAAGTGTATTGCAGAGGTGTAGAATTTTTTCTGTTTCCAAAACATTATTTCAGGTGTTTTTATGCGTTTATTATATCTATGTATGTAGTATCTGCATGGGAGGATAACATATCAAGTTGAAGAACCATTATCTTTTAATGGAGTTTGTGTATAAAAGTGCAGTTGCAGTTTTATGAAATGATGGCCCTACATAACTTTAGATGTAATGCATCAAGAGTGTAAAATGAAATCCACAGATTTTAAAAAATGTAATCCACAAATTTTAAATTTTAGTTAATTTTCCATAAATTTGTAGAAATTATATGGAAAATTATGTTAATATTATGCATTTTACTCCCTAAATGGTTACATATTTTTGTAGGCATCCAAGCAAAATTGGCAATTTGACAACTGACTTTCCACCAACCCTTAGGTGGAAACCTTGATCTATCAGACAGGCATACATTAATCAAATTGTTTAGGAGTTGAACGTTGTCACTGAAATGAACTGTGTTGTATCTTTTCCATGAGGTCTTTTTGGCTAGATAGGTATTGCAAATCAAGCGAATACAGTAGTGTCTTAACTCTGGTAGTTTTAGTAGGTTTTGGGTGTCTAGTTGTAAAGAATGTGATTATTAGACTAAATGTTTGAACTAGAATGCATACTTAGACAACCAGCCTACTGATAAGACAATTGTGGGTGTCCAGTTCAAAGAATGTGCTTCCAGAGTGCTGGCATTTTTAGGATATTGGGTAATAGTCATTCTTTACCGCTGTAAACTTTTAGAATGTTAGACACTGAATACTTGAAGCTAATATACCATACAGCTTACATTGTTTTCAGCTTACGTAATGCCTGTAGTACTCATACTTAACTAAATGTGAGGCATTTCTTGGTACTTGCTATTAATGAAGTGCAGTATACAGGTTTTTGCTTATAGACATGATTAGCACTGTAGTTTTTAGATACTTTTTTGAAGCATGGCATTATTTGAAATGTCTGCTGAATGGGTTTTGCAAAACATATACAAAATCTTTCATGAAGTCACCAAAGATTTACGTGAGATGAGATGAGGACTCCATATATCTGATGCTGACAATTACATTCCATACATAATGCAAGGGAAGATTTCTTCCTAAATATAATAAGGTTTAATGTAAACTTGGAATAAGCTCAAATATATCTGGATACGTACTTTTATTTTCACATGTATGTACATAACATAACAAGCACCCAATTCAATGTGCCCATTATACTTGTTTGTACATTTCTTAGCACATTTGTGATGCTTGGTACTTATCCTATTTATCTACTAACACTACTGCACTATAGTGTTGAGGAAGTATATTCACATTTGGTTTATCATATAAACTTTTTGGATTCTTCCTTGTCTTTTTAGTTCCTAATCACTAGTAGAATCTTTGTTGCCCAATCCAGTGACTGAGAATCTTAATCCCCATGAGGTGATAAACATCTCATGAATAATAACAAGAAATCTGTTGCTTAGTTGCGCCACATTAATTGCACTTTCTGACCACTCGGTGAAAAAGGAAATGTCTCTGCTCCTTGTGATTCAGAATTTATTTAGAATTTGAATCAAATCTTTAACTTGTGAATCAAAGAAGGGAATGGTTCGTTATCTCACTGACATGGTGCATGAGATTAAGTGAAATGTGCTAGTTGAACCCACAAATATTTTTTAATCAATTTGTGGACTAGGAGGTCATGTCACTGCTTTTGTTACAATGTAAATGCTTGAATTTTGTAAACCCTTTATGTTAGAAGCATTTGCTATATACCCATATACCATATACTGTTCCCTTCAGTATAAAAAGTTATACTGTACGGCATACATGTTTTGCATGAAAAATATTTGTGAACTATATTCTTTGGGCACAAGTAGTTCACATTTCAGACTGCAGGCTAGGACTATAGGATGTCAGCTGAAATTCTTCAACACAAATATGTTATAAGACTGGTACTTTGTTGGTGTCTTATACATAAACACAAAATATCAATACTTTATTATATACATATTGTTTCTATATAATGTTTATATCAGTGCAAGTATGTTTATGAAAACAATCATCCTCTAATTTTGTATTCATAATTGTTTATATTATTAAGAAGGTATTTAAACGTTTGTACATACATTTACTTAAACATGCTGAGTTCTGTCAATGAACTGCTGTTAACCTAGAGAATGGACTTCTCTTGTGTCTTGTAAGACATATACTGTATACTTATTGGCTGCTCTACTGGAATGCAGTATTGAATTAAAAGAGGTACTACAATGGACACAAGAAATAGCTATCTCATCATCAGGAATTAATATTACAGCAACTAAAGCCCTGTTATGCTGTTATGTATTTTGTATCCATAACGTATTGTATTAAAATATATGTGCATGTTTCATAATATTTAGTACTTGTGCCTTTGGAACATATCTAGTTACATTATTACATTCCAGAATTGAAGAAGTATATATGGCCATGGTGTTTAGAGGAGTTCAGAATAGTTTTATCCTCACTGCCTGTGGTAATGCTTTTGATAAGAGCAGTAGACATGCTTCATGAAAGCCTTGGCAGTAGTTACTAATAAGGTAAAATAGTCATGGAATTATTACAACCCTAAGAATGTATGATCTTAAGTACTGATGCATTGTATTTATTATGTCTTCCACCAGTATTGCATTCCAGTTTTAAAGTACAGTGTATGCCTTAGTCTAGGTAAGAGTACAGGGGTCCCTATTTTCTTACTGGCCCAGGTCTCTTCAGGTAGAGAATAAGCATGTTAAAAGTTCATGGGTTCAATCTGAGACTAGTTGAAGTTTGAATAAATAAAAAAAAAGGTTCCACAATTATGTAAAATATATATGATTCCAAAATAGTAATGTTCATTACAAATTATTTCAAAAATTTTCCACTTTCCGAGGACTTAATCTTTAGGTTATGTAGAGTAGTTTGATTTACTTCATCAATGAGGGAAGGAATCTAATGTTGTTAATGAATAAGAGCTTCATATTTTTGAATGTCACCAGTCAATACAAAGCTTGTTTGTGTTGTTAGGATTAAATCAATAGGATTTTGATGGAAGCTATGAAATACTGTAAATTTTGACAAATACTGTATGCTTAATATTTGGATTTAACTTACTGTACTTTTATATAATGTGTGACCTTTATTTCATATACCTGCTTAGTTATTTTATATCTTTAAGAAATACAATAAACCGTAGGTATGATCAGAAGCTCAAGGCTGCCACTTTCAGTAAAATGTGCGTTAATAATAATAATAGCCTTATTCATACTAGCCCTGGTAGCTCAAAGGTTAGTGTAATGGGTGTCATCTGATTTTTTTTTTTCTTTTTGGGTGGCACCTGGGATAGGTAACTTCAGTGCTGGATCTGTATTGAATTGGGAGTTTGCTCTTAAACATGTATGGAATAATTATAGTAGCATATAGATACCCTTTCTGTGTGGTCATAAAATCTTATCAGCTTCCGAAAGTGTAGATGAACATTTAGCCTAGTTGTAAACAATGTAAAGATCTGGAGGTTACTATGTTTTACTGATTGTTATTTACTCTCATAGAGTAAACTGTATTTTGAATTTTAATCAGAACTTCTAAAGAGGTTTATCTCTCGCTCATGATACTACTGTGTTCTGAATGGTTCTGTGAAAGAGTTTATTTATTTTTTAATTTATTGACTGTCATAAGTCAGCACTGCCTTACACCATTCATTGAAATAAAAGTCCAGTTTCACACACATAATGAATAATGCCATTGTATGAATTTATGCATGTGATTCCGAATAAAGTAACATAGATATTACTGCGGTTTATTTCATTTTTCTTACTGGTACTGCACTATGAACCTGAATTTAGCAATTTTCCTCTTTATTAACTGGTACTCAGTGGCCCTAAGGATACTAATATAGTTTCTTTTTGCTTAATTGCAAAATTAGCTATAATTTTATACATATGGCAATTGTCTTTTTGTGCTAATGGAATACATACCATTGATGATAGTTGCTTTTTTAAAGGATCTTTAATGTTCAGAAATGACTTCATTTTTCATTATATAAATAGCAAAAAATATTTTTAAGTAATGAATAAGGATTTATTTCATCCTCAATGCTGAAGAGAAAACTATAATCATATTATGCTGCACTAAACAAAAAGTATCCTCCATCAAAATTGTGCATGGTAAAATGGATACAGAAAGTCTTCCAGTCTACAGAATTCTAGGTATGACAATCACTTCATTGTGACTTGGTATTGTATGTTATGGTTCTTTAAGACAAACATTTTTACATTAGTTTCACAGGTTTATGGAATGATAACCTTTGGAGAGGAGTCTCCACCCTATATGCATATAAGGGCATTGATAATGTCTTAGAAATAATAAAAGAAGTCCAATAATCTTTGATGAAGAATTTCGAGAAATAATCAGATAAAGCAACTGATGATTATGTGCTCAGGTGAAAGCAGCTTGACCTCTTCTTTGAAAGTTAAAAAAATCACAGTGTGCAGAACAGTTCATGGAAGAGATTCATGTAGCTGATGAAAGTTTAGTCAATCAAAGCAACATGACCTTGCTTCCACAAATAAAGGAAATGCAATTAAAAAATGGTGTTTTTTGTAGTAAGCCCTAGACATATCTAATATAGTAAATAACATTATTCAAATGATCTTTTAAATAGTTCCTAGAAAATAAAAAACATGAAATCCTACACTGACTTACTTTCTTCCTTCCTTTATGGTTAGCTTACAATAATGAAAACCAGTTATAAAAAAAGAGGCTCCCAACTTTCACCAAATTACAAATAATAGAAAATAAAAAAATTATTCTAAATTCCAACAATCAAAATTTCAACAGCAAATTATACTGCATGAACTTGAAGTCTTGATCTCTGTACTAAAATTTCAAAGCATTTTCCTAAAAAAGTGGTGTACTACAGTCTGTCTACAGATTTGTTGCTCAGATAAAATGTAATTTGTTTCTACAGCAAATATCTTGTGGTTCCAGTGACCAGTCTGTCAGTTGTAACTATGGCACCTAAAATGGAAAAAACATCTTGATATCAAAGGCTTGCTGTTATAACACTCCCTTGAAATGGACATCTTTATTGGGTAAGAGTCTGTTTTTCTCACACATTTAATGGACATCTTTATTGGGGAAGAGTGTCTTTGTTTTTCTCACACATTTAGCATAGCAACGTGGCCATGATAAGGAGTAAAATGAGCAGATTATATAAAATTAAAAAATGGAGAACTCAACATTGTAAAAAAATAAATAGGTATCTTTATATCAACGTTGGAAGCCATGTTTTGAAAATCTGAATAAAGTAAATTAACATGATCTGCCAGATTTTGATTAAAAAAAAGGGGGATCCAAAATACACCACAATCTGATAAAGGAAGAAAAACAATAAGTAGAGTGGGAAAAGATCCTTACAGTGAAGAAATACAGAGGATAAATAGACGCACAGCACAACAGTTTGGAAATTACAGAGGAATAAAGCGCCTCAGTAGCGTGGTTGGTATGGTGTTGGCGTCCCACCTCGGTGGTCGCGAGTTCGATTCTCGGCCATTCCATTGAGGAATGAGAGATGTGTATTTCTGGTGATAGAAGTTCACTCTTGACGTGGTTCGGAAGGTACGTAAAGCCGTTGGTCCCGTTGCTGAATAACCACTGGTTCCATGCAACGTAAAAACACCATACAAACAAACAATACAGCGGAATAAGGCTAAGCATGCTATGAAAATATTGAAAAATAAGGAAGAAGTACAGACAGCCAAAGGAGTTATGATCAGGTAACTAAAGAAAGAAGTACTGTGTGAACAGGTACATTATACTAACTGAATTGATAAACTTGGCCTTTGGAAACTGTTTATAGATTTGGAGATTAATGAGTATTTCATAAATTCAAACATACCAATCCCAAACTATGCAATTCTTTGCCCAGGCAGCAGACTTTCATTGCTACGTATGATGAGAGTAATCATTATGTGATAACTCAGTTTTTATCTTGTCTCTCAATACAGCCACTATACTCTGTTTTTTTTCATCTGTCCATCCACCTGTGGTGTTTTTGTATGGTAACACTGCGTCCCGGGATTTAGATAGTTACATTCAGCTTACATTCAACGATTATAATAATATCCTATTTCGAATATTAATGGTGTAATTCGCATACAGTAAATTATTAAAACACTTTTCAGTTGCAAATGTACACTCAGATATCCTTTTATTTACCTAAAACTTACAAATAGCGTAACTATCTAAAGCCCGGGACGCAGTGTTACCATACAAAAACACCACAGGCGGATGGACAGATGAAAAGAAACAGTATAGGTAAGCGTACAGGAAAGGTGTAAGATATCCATCGTCTTAATTTCCCTGGCTATGCACTCTGTTTACACACACACACACACACACACACACACACAATATATATATATATATATATATATATATATATATATATATATATATATACAATATATGGTCCCGAGGAGGAAATTGAAACGACAAAGTGCAAGGTCTCTCACCTTTATTCTAAGGCTTTTTAAGGCAACCGAAGTTGCTTTAAGACGCCCTAAAGTGTAAATGAAAAGTCATGTACACCGCTATTCAATTTCCTTGTGGCCATATGTTCTTTATACATTTTATACTGCGTTTATACATATCTAAAAGCACGTGTATATATATATATATATATATATAAATATATATATATATGTATATATACTATATAACTATGTGTATGTATATCACACACACACTAAATATACATATATATATATATATATATGGATATATATATATATATATATATATATATTATATATATATATTATATTATATATATTACTCTAATAAAATGAGCCCATAAAAACGCCAAAATATAGAGAAAAAATAATATATTTCAGACTGCCGACTCTCTCTTCAGGTAAAAGAGAGAAACAGCAGTCTCTGAAATATAGTATTTTCTCTCTGTATGTTGGCGTTTTTATGGGCTCCTTTTATTAGATGGAGTTCTGTTGTAACAGAACATTTTTACCAGTCATATATATGTAATGTGGTGTGTGTGTGTGTGTGTGTGTGTGTGTGTGTGTGTGTGCAAACATATAAAATGTAGTATCATGCTATGAAAAGTACACAAAAAAGAGCATAAGTTGTAGCTCAGCTCAGTGGAATTTTTTGATGCAACTAACTCTGGAGTGAGATTCAGTGTGCAAACAAATGTACAATTTCATAAAGGAAAGACTTGAAGCTATAGTGAAACACACTGTTCAGTTCCTGCATCACTTCATGGTTGTATATACAAAACTTCAAGGGAAACTCGATCACGACTCCACGAGTGTGGCATTGTAAACAATCCTTGTGACGATAAAGGAAAAAAAAGTTTGTTCTTGTAAATCGTTTAAATACATGAAAGTTAGCTTTTATTTTTTTTTATCAAAGATCTCTAACAAAATCGTGCACAATGCTATTTGAGTTCATACGAAATACATCTAAATATTCCTGGTCTAATTTTTGTTTGTAACAGATAGGTACTATAGCGCCAATTAATTTCACTTATGGATATTAGAGGTATGGAAAAGACTTCAGTACTACTACGAACAGTGATGTTAATCAAATTATAACGCCGCACTACTCCGAAGCGCATTTGCATTGTCCTTTGTCTTACCTAATTTTGATTACTTATTTTTCCCTCGTTCTTTACTCCAGTAAATACAAGTATTTCTAAGTTTACTAAGTTGTTTATATCTATTCTAAGGTTACTGCCCAATGTAAATTACCGTATTTCTGTTTATTTCTATTTCATTCGTGGGTCTTCTATTCTCTGGAAAGTTGCTTTTGAGGTTGCGCATAAGAATGAATTAACATTTCGAATGAAAATAAAATGGCAAATGCTTCTAAGTCACTGCGCGCTTGGAGAAGAACAAGAAGTAACCTCAGACTGCTGATGGAAAGAAGAGAATAAAAAGTTCAATATATATAATATATCTATATAGATCTATATAGATATATATATATATATATAGATATAAATATATATGTATATATATATATAATATATATATAGATATATATATCATAATATATATATATAGATTATATATTATATAAATATATGTATTATTATCTATTATATAGAATATATATATTATATATATTAATATATATAATATAAATTATAATATATTATATATATATAGATCATATATATATATATATGTATCATATATATATATTATATATATATATTATGATATATATATATATATATATATATTATATAAGATGTATATATTCTTCTCCGATATCAACCCGATAATGAGTTTGCAACAAAGGAGAGCCAAAAGAAGAAAGAAGACAGCCTCACGACCAGAAAGGGCAAAAGATGACGATGTGAGGTACCGCTAGAAAATATGTTACACAGATAGAGTTGAGAGATGTGCCCCGAAGGACCTTTTTCCCGAAGGGCGGAGGCGGTCTCCAGACGAAGAAGACCTTGACGATCCTTGCGTAATCTCCAACTTGGTAACTTCCATCGTCGTTATCACCTTTCCTCTGTTGCCTCTCGCTGGACGGCAGAAGGGCGTCGCTGTCGATTTCGTCTTCAGTGATGGAGGCCTTGACATTTGGCGCTCTGATATTTTTTCCTTGGGGACTCTCCTTCTCCATCTCGGGCGGCCGAGAGAACGGGACCGCTCCGCGTGCGCTGTTTTGGATCCGGATGACACGTTGCCGACATTATGGATTTTCCTCCATTTCGGTTCTGTTCCCCCCAAGTAGATTGTGAATCATAATGTAAGTATCATCACTACTAATGCTACAACAAGTGGTAGTAATAACAATAATAACAAATAAAAAGTTACTCGGCGCTTAGAGAATTATAATAATGATATGAAGAAGACCGAAATCAAGAAAATACTGTTCGACGTCCAGGGAACACAATCTGTAGGAATGCCTCAACATCTTTTCCTTATAATGTCCAGGAAAAGAAAAGAAAAAAAATTCAGTCACATAAAATAATTTCCAAGGTTGTAGGAAGTTTAAAAAATAAGTTTACTGGATTTCTTAACTTGGAATTCGTGATGAAGGGGTTACAAGACCCCTTCATCACGAATTCCAAGTTAAGAAAGCCAGTTTGTTAAGAATAAGTCATATTCTTGTCATTTTAAGAGGCTGGAATACCACGTTAGACATTTACGCTTTGTTTCCATTATTCTGCTGTTTCTCCTTTCGTTAATGTTTAGAATTATATCTTTGTTGATTGGTTACTCCTAATTATTTGCTATTTCCGTCCATATTCTACTATATATCTCTTCTCTTTGCTCAGTTTTTATTTTTCTTATGTGTTCTGGTCTTTGGAACTTGCTTAGCCGGTTCATCATGGCCTTTTAGGATTGGTTCTAGCGAATATGTCCCCATTTAAAATGAGTCTTATTAAAAAGGATTGCTGTATCAGTTCCATTAATTTTGTATAGAGTCTTCTCTATTTTCCTTATCAAGGATTTCTCAGTATTGCTAAAACTGGCAAGCAACGTGCCAAAGGCGATCGTCAAATCCGGTATAGTCATATTGAATTATATTTATTACTGCTACTACACGTTGTTCTCTCTCTCTCTCTGTCCCTGATTAACGTCCAACAAAAGACATCTCTCAAGGACACTGGGGTTTACCAAATTCCATGCCAGGACTGTGACCAATCTTACATCGGATTTACATGTAAATCACTTCCCTAGAGATTAATACAACACAAACGGTCAGTTAGGTATGGACAACAGAACTCAGCTATTTTCAACCATATAAATGAACATAACCATAGAATAAACTGGAATTTGTCACGTGTAATTTATAGCAGCAACTGCCGGTACAAGAGTCAAATGATGGAATCGGCCTTAATAAAAGAGAGGCAGGTAATGAACATCTCAAAAGGAGCATGGATTTCAGATACGATCGACAAGATTTTCATTCAATCAACGCTTAAGAAGATTAAAGGAAGATTATCAGCGGGGGTGACCTAAATTGGCTTGCCGGTGGATGGACCTCTTGGTATGAATACCACCTTTCTGTAAACTTTTCTCATTCATCTACCTGAAGAGGGAGACAGCAGCCTCTGAAATATAGTACTTTTCACTCTATATTTTGGTGTTTTTATGGGCTCCTTTTATTAGATGGAATTCTGTTGTAACAGAACATTTTTACCAGTCATATATATATATATATATATATATATATATATATATATATATATATATATATAGTGGTAAAAAGCCTCATATGTGGGTATAGGAAGCGGCTGGCGTTCAGAAAAATTTCTTCAAGTGGTTCAGCCTTGATTCAGCTATTAAAGTACGATTTTGGGAGTGGATGTTTCTCCTGCAGCCTATTGAATGAAACGTCTCTCTGGTGCTTTAAATATTGAAACCTACATACATACACGCACCTACACGCACGCGCGCACACACACATATATATACACGTATAAATATATATATCATTAATGTCTGGCTGGTTACGCACGCAAAATTTGGGAATATAAACGTCCGTCATCCCTTTTATTTTCTAGCGCCATTTGTCTAATGGCACGTGGACCGTTTCAGAACCATTTCCTGAAACATCCTTATCGCAGTGTCGATCGACTGATGGTATTTGTAAGTTGGCGTCTAAATAAGGATATAAGGACCGTCCCTGACATCGCTCTTCGTCACGTAAACTAAATATCATCGTCCTCAGTGACACTAGAATTACTTTGAAGGACGTCAGCATAAGCTACATTTCTTTCCTCTACCTACAACTCTTGTTGAGGAATTTGCTGAATATTACCGACGTGCTTTACCGCAAAGTTCCATTTAAATTTCACTATTTTTAATGTTACATATATTAAACACACATGCCCTCTCTCACACACTCGTATATTTATATAATGTATGTATAAATTCATGTGTGTGCGTGAGAGAGAGCTTGTATGTTATATATATATATATATATACATATATATATATATATATTATATATATATATATATATATATATATATATATATATATATAAAGAAGATGACATTTATTATTAAGGAACCGACGGGAATTTAACCCTGAAATAATTTATACACATACACACACACATATATATATAATACATGAGGGCTACATAATGACCTCTTAATAACTGGGCTTTCAAATACTAAATAATATGAATTCTTTTGAGAATCCGAATGAAAATGAAATGAAGAATTTTTTATTTTTCATTATCCTGCGGGGCTTCGAATCATGGTACTTAGGAGAAATGCGGTAAGCGCCTGTACCAATGTGCATTATCCTCTGGTAAGGTGCGACTCGAGAAAAATCAAGGCAAATCTTCAATACTAATAGTTGCAATTTTCATTCTCCAAGCTGTTGTGTTGATCTTAATATCTCTTATAATCTAGAATTGAGTCAGCAAACAAAGTGAAAAATGAAAATGAAAACGTGTATAGTCATAGAATTTACGACACTTTGAGAGAGAGAGAGAGAGAGAGAGAGAGAGAGAGAGAGAGAGAGAGAGAGAGAACACCGATTAAGGAAAAAATTTACGGAAAGCTGCAAATAGTTTTGACGGTTTTGGCAGCCATCTTGAAAAAAATGGCGGCCAAAAAGTTCTTTGTATGTACCTTGCTTAACACTGACTTTAGAGGAAAAGTGTTTATATAACAACTATTCTACAAACTAATTTCTACAAAAGATGTTCATAATTTTTTTTTTCGTACGTTTTAATGCTGAGGTGAGCAAAAATCGTGCAATTTTGGCTCTACGGACGTAATATCGCTCGTAAAGTTATTTCAAACGATATATTAAATCGTTTATCAAGTTCTTGCACTAATTTTAGTTTTTTTTTTTTTTTTTTTCACAGAGTATGAACGATGACTGTTCACCTGCTATTTGTCCTTCATGTTATCTGGAAAATGGCTTCATCAGGGAAACGCCTCATTCGTGAAGGCTTACTTTCTGAGTGAGTCACTTCGTGAGGTTAAGGAAAAAGGTTTAAGAACAAGGATAGACTACAGTATTTAATGAAGAGATGGAAAGCATTCTCAGGTAGAGGGACTGAAATGTGTCAAAGTGCACGGAAAATGTAGGAAAGTGTACACGAAAGAAAGAATTGCTGAAGCTTTTCAATCAAGACAAAACCTCTACAGATCCCAAACTATTTCTGAGATGTCAAGACTCGCATTTTGATTTTCTTCATGACTATCTAATTTGTGGTGAAGATGCATCTGATGACTGATGTATAACTGGGCAAAAAAACTGTAAGTGATCGTGAGACTGTGCACCGTGTAGAGACTTCATATTAAGGACACTATTTTGAAAGTGAGCGAGAAAAGGAATGATGACTTAGGTAAAACAGTCAATAACCGTGTACGTAATATAGTTGATTTAGTTGCTGCAGAGGCAGGTATCACTCAAAATGTATGAGGAAGTTTTATACAACGTTTCAGGGGCAATGAATCATTCTTTGATTATTTTGTGGAAAATAGAGAAGAGAGTCAATTTTCTTTCAGTGAAATTTCTTAAACATATGACGGGGAGCCGCTAAATGAGAAAATAAAATTTGAACTGATGCTTAAGTATGGAGAAGACACTTGCAACGGTAAACATAGACAGAAAACCAGTGGTGTGTTTTCGCGACACGGGCAACAAAATTCTATCTGGCACATTGCATGCAAATGACAGGAGTAAAGTGAGAATGAGGAGCGACTTGGGATAGTGGAAACAGCTGCAACCATAATTGCTGAGGATATTAGGTCACAGATCTATGAGGTCATTGGAGCAGCACGTGCAGGAAACTGGCAATTACCCCTTGAAACAACCCAAAAGATGCTACCACATTTCCATGCTAGCGATCACTTTCTGAATGCAAAGTCTGCTCGCCTGTACCCGCAAGACATGTTTGATCTCAAAAAGTGCATCACCCATAAAGAATGACGAACATGTACAAAGAGGCTATTTCATGATAAGACAGCCAGAAAAGTTTTGGTCTAGGATCTGGTCCGACCATTGAAGTTCTGGAGGACTGACAAACGGCAGAGGTATGACTGATTCAATGGTAACTAAATGGGGGAAAGGAATGTGTACCGTTTTTAAGATCACAGAGAAGATCGAAAAATATTGTGATATTCCTTACAGTACATCAGAACAACATGCAGGTGCTAAAAAATCGCGTATTTCAAGTGACGGTCAAGATCTTCAGCACTTTGTGGAATGATTTTCATCACACCCATCATTTCCCGATTTTGATGGTGTTATGTCAATATGTACAGGATTAACAGAAGATGAAAGAACTAATCCTCATAATGCTTATGAGACTGGAGTTGGTTCAATTCCAAATATTGTTGGCGACAATTTTGTAAAAGTCGAGGTTCATAGTAAGAAAAGAGTCAAACCACTAGAAACTACCATGAAGGGAGTAAGAACTTGAGATTTTGAATGTTCAGTTGATCTTGGGATGTTATTTAGAAGATTTTATATGCTAAGAAATTACAAGAACAATTCAAACAAAACGTTCAGCACGAACCAGCTCCTTATCCCTTGTCAACGTCTGATGAATCTGGAAGGCGCAAAACCCAGAAAACTTCACTTTATGAAGCATTTTCACCTTTATGTGACATTGTGATACAGTTTATGTTGCCAGATAGTAACATGAGTAAGCGCCTTAACCAAATCAGCATTTAGGGTTAACTGGTCCTTTATCACCAAGCTGGAGCAAGTTTTGGTCAGTAACTCGGTGGCTGAAAGCTTATGAAAAAAAAATGAAATTTCATTAGTCAAACGTGACCTAATTTGCATGCCGTTTGAAATTCCAAATTGGTTTTTTCTTTTAAAAGCATGGCCGGGTGGCGTGCGCCAATTTTTCAGTTGGTCCTTCCAATGGTTTTTGAGGAAAAGATGTTTAAAGGCTTTCGAACCTAGTTAAGAGAGTCGCCAGGTCATGCAGCAAATGAAAATTCCGAGATATAAGAATTAAGAGTATTGGCCCTGGGTATTCGCCGGAGGAATACAGAGGTCATTGGTTCAAGCGCTTTACAGATTTGGTCATCTAAGGCTCCCATATAAAAAAAAGACTGCTGTCAAGTCTTGCAAACTGACGAAGGCCAAAGCGCACCAGCTTTTGGTCCTATATTAACTTCGCAAATACCATGAGTTTTGCTTAAATGAGAAAAACCTACTCTACGTTCGCAAAATAATAGGTTTAGAAATAGTCCAATACAATATAGGATAAACTGAACTCACTTCGTCACTTAGAAATCAAGCGGCGGCAAGATGTAAAAATTTAGCCGTGGGTAATTAGCAATATGAACCACACTGTCATTGCTCACATCTGACCTGTATTACCCCACTCGTGCGATCACGCTAAAGTTTTTTTTCATAGTAATTCCTGTTTTTGTCACAAAGAAACACGATTGAAGGACCTTGGCATTTCATCCTGGGACTTCCCCGCCGCGATGCCTCGCCCAGGACAAGCTTTTCACCAACTAAAAGAAAGAAAGAAAGAAAAAAATCTATTTGGCAACAACATATGGACTCCACGGTTCAGATAATTTCATTGTAAACGTGTCTTAAGACTACAGACCTGGACTCGTATGTAGACTGATAAAGGTCTCATTTCTATGGATTTATTACATGAATGTCGACCTTAAGGTCAGAATCGATTTCGTCAGAACGCGGGGTTTGAGCACGATGACTGGCACAAATTTAACTGTAAGAGTCTCATAGAATTCGAAGTC
>NC_087202.1:52219224-52224224 GCF_015104395.2 Macrobrachium nipponense | reverse complement strand
TACACACACACACACACACATATTTAAAATATATATATATATATAAATATATATATATATATATATATATGTATATATATATATATATATATATATATATATATATATATATATATATATATATATATATATATATATATATATATGTATATTTACTACTATAAAAATAATTCATTTGGTAATAACAATAATTATCATCATTATCGACCTCAATGATAGGATCGTGCAAATGCAGCAGAAATGTCGAGGGCGTTTCAATAACCAGAAAAAAAAAAACAGTTCAAAAAGTCAATTTACTGGTGTAATCAACACTTGGAACGTAAAGACAATTGCATTACAAATCATGAAAAGGAAATTGGAGTAAGTTTTTGTTCGGCAACCTTCAAATGGAGAAAGAAAGAAACGAGACACAAACAGATAGATAGACATATAGATACAATGATAGAGAGATAGACAAATAGAGGGAAAAAAAACATGATATATCAGCTGAGAAGTTGTAAACTGATGATAGGATTAATACTGTAAATGCGAATTGACAAAAATGAAATACCTATAAACATGTAACCATTTGTATTTAAATAATATGGAAAAAGGAAATAGAATAAAAACAAAACTGGCAGGATTTCGCCCACAGTAATGAAAATAAGGCATGTATCCAATTTAAAAAATAAATAGATGAGGATAAAAACAATTCAAACAAAACGTAAATAGTCATAATGATAATAAAAACTTGATAACATTTCGAAACCGTTGAAGCAATTCTTACAATCCCGCTCTCATATCAGTACAACAGCTAAACACACAAACCAGTCATTTGTTTTCTTTGCCTATTATAATAATCACGCTATGTAAAACACAATGCTTATTCATATTTCATTCATTTTTTTCTGTGAGTAACTTCCACCTCCACATGTGGGAGGGACGCCAGCCTGAAAGCACTCCTGAAAAGTGCCAGTTTCTCTCGCCACTGGCTGCTGCCTTTTAGGTTCCTAGAAAGAAGAGGCCTTGGAGTTTACTTCCCGTAAACTTTAGTCCCGATTCTCTTCTATATTACCGATTTATAGACAATACGGGTACATTAGTAGGAATAAAATTTTATCTATTGTATTTATGGAAATCTGATGCAGGCAAACTAGAAGTAAACTCGATGTATATTGACCTAGACTAGAAAGCAATCTATTCCATGTCATTTGCCTCTGGTACGGTGCTTTTGTTTCTTATTCTTTTTAAAAGACAGAGGGAAGGAAATACAGCAGGGCCATGAAATAAGAAGTGCTTGGGAACGTTTGCTTCCCAGTCATGCTCCTGTTGTTTCTAATAACAGACTAACGTCGAAATGACCAAGGTTATTGAATGTTGAAATCCGGAGAGAAACAATAATACGAACTGAAAATGAATCTAATAAACAGAACTGCTCAAGTTTCCTTGAGGAAGTCCGAAGAAAACACAAAACCGAGGGCAAGGACTCTGATTTCCCAAAAATGTCAGTATATTTTGTCCAGGTAGAATCTTGAGAAATGACAGAAAATGACCACAGGCCGACGGTTTATGCATCCAGATTCCATTCTGTAAATTCGTCACGTATCGTTCTCCCGGATTCATACTCATTTTACACGAGTAAATAATACCGAGACTGACTTTTATTGCACACTCTTAAAGTTTCATACAGAATCTTGTATCGGCTGTTTATCATTTGCGGTTCTATCCTTATTGGTCAATATTTTCTGCTCTAAGTTATCATATTTTAGTTTTTCCAACATTTTTGGTTTTTGGTTTGTTTGATGACAAAGCCTTTCCAAAAATGTTTGTATTGAGATACCGAGGGATGTATAAACGAGTTATGCTCGCTAGTTTTAGATGCTAAAAACTCTCCGTAATGGAAATTCGTAACGATCGTTATAATCTGTTTTATTTATGAGTCCAAGCTCTATTGGCGAGTATCTTTTTAGAATATTATTGACAGTAAGAAAGGTGATACGTAAAGTTCATATATTATTATTCCTTTCTTAGCAATATTTGGATAAATACTGTTTTTCTGCGCATCCATAACTACAGCTATTGTGACGCAAGTTCACAGTACTAAATCTTTAAAGTATTAAATCTTTCTCTCTCTCTCTCTGATCTTCTTACCGCCAGTGGGAAGGTCTTCCATTTTATATAAAGATTAAGCATTTAATTGTTTTCTTTTTTATGTGGCAGTGTTGCTAAATCTAAACAGATATGGAATGATCACCTTCACCTTCAGCGGCTTTTGGCCTTCGGCGTCCTTCGGCTAGGCGTGGTCTCGCATCGAATTAAGAGAGCCAAGAGATGCACAGGAGATGAGAGGGTTTCGGCCTTAGACTGGTTACATATCAATTGTATATCTCCAAGCCTGTATACGCGCCCTAATACAAACACACGCACACACATATATGTATATATATATATATATATATACACACATATACATACATGTATATATATAGTATACATTCAACAGACGTAGACATACATATTGACCAAATGCTCTTTCCCCCAAAATGAGTTGTGGCCAAATGTTATCTCCTAGTTCTCAGGAAGTCTTCTGGGATAATGTTGTTAGCCCCATTTTGGGTCATCCAGCTTCCCATTTTTGTGGCTTTGTTACTGTTTGCATAGAATAGTTTTCCTCCAAGTAGAATGATCAAATTTATTAATGAATTAGAAGAAAACGCTTATTCCTGGTAAATTAAGTTTTTGAACAGGAATAAAATAATATCTTATAAATACTATAAATATTCAATAACGGCTACTACTTTAACCTTTAAATGCTTTGCCATGTGCATATGAAGAGTGTACAACCTGGAAGCTTTATCATAATGTTGTGTCCAAATATGGTTGTACACAATGTACTGTTACGATGTAACATTGTATTTATCCTTCTATTAAACATTATAGTAATATATTTATTTTCATCTCCAAATTTTTTTTCTTCTTCAGATGATTAAAAAGTATTATCATCCTTTTAGCCATCATCTTTTTGGCCTGTGACCATAGAAGCAACTACTATGATGGCGAAGGAAAAAAATAGTTGCAACTGAGGCAGCATTTTGTTGGTTTTTGTGTCCATCATCGTTTCTGTTCTACTTTTACTCTCACCTTTTCCGTCTCTAAATAAGAAGGTGGTAGTCTACTGCTTGGTAAAAAAAATGTCATCAGTCAGTATTTGACTTCACCAGAGTGCAGAACAAGGAAACTATCATAGACCGGATTAAGGCTGGTCACTGGTCACTCCTTTTAATCTCAACGGCCCGACCAAGACCACGGCTACTTGTTCTGTATACGGATGCAGATCTAGTCAGGAGCGAAAGGAAGATCCAAATATAAAATTTCATCGTTTTCCTAAAGATCATGAGGTGCAACAGAAGTGGCTGCAGTAGCCTGCATTTTGAATCTACTGCCTATAAGAGACATCTGAAGAACGAGCTCCTTCAGCTGGAAACTCCAAGAAATGCAAATTTACTGCAAGATGGTGCTGTTCCTACTCTCAATCTACCGACATTGAATGGTAAGCCTTGAATCTAGCAAGGTTTAATTCTTATTAAATTACATCAGTTACAAGAATATCTACAAATCATCGCAACCCTTATTATTATATTATTATTAATTTTAGTGAATTCGTAGTATTAATGTGAGAGCATTTATGGTATCTTCAAAATAAACTGTTCAGTCTACAATAATGAAATTCATTTTACAGTGAATGCTGCAATCGAACGAAAGGAGAAGGGAACTCAAAATAAGGGCAAGGATTTTCCAGTGAAAACCAGACCAGTTTGCAGGCTGAGACCTTCAAAGAGAAAATTCTTCGTATTGATGTGCAAAAGGAACTAGAGGCTGTCAAAAAGCAAAGAGATGCTTTGCTAGAAGAAAAAGAAGAATGGAAGAAAGAGAGGATTCTTCTCAAGAAAGAGATGCAAAGTTTGGTAGCCAAGATAAGTTTTGCTTTAAGTAAATTCTTCCGTGAGTCACAAATCGAATATTTGTTAAATGGGACCCCTATACATCGTTGGTCTGGTGATGATATTAGAAATGCTATTACCTTTCGTAGTTTAAGACCCAAAGCCTATAAATATTTGCGGGAAGTATGTAGATTACCATGTCCCTCTCAAACAACATTAAATCGATGGTTGTCAAAAATTTATGTAAAGCCAGGTATATTGTCATCATCCATAAATTTACTAAAGGTTAAAGCTGTGGTAATGCCTGAAACTGACCGTTTATGTATAATTTCATTTGATGAATGTAGTGTAGCTCAAGTATAGTCGTACGATAAGGGAAAAGATATTTTATATCCTCCAAAAAACCGGGTTCAGTGTGTCATGATTAGGGGCTTATTAAAACCACGGAAGCAATTGATATACTATAATTTTAACTCTAGTATTACTAAAGATATTTTGTTTGATATCATAGGGAGGGTGGAAGCAGCAGGGTTTATTGTTGTTGGTATGGTGAATGATTTAGGCCCTACAAATGTAAAATTATGGAATAATTCAGGTATAGGACCAGAAAATCCCCATTCACAAATCCATCTAGTACTGATAGGAAAGTGTATGTATTTGCTGACGTCCCGCATCTCATCAAATTAGTAAGAAACAATTTTCTAGAGAGACATATGGAGTGTTATTCAATCCTTTAATTCAGCAGTACCTAAAGATTAACGGGGACCTTTCTCACCCAAGGTCGTGACAGAGAGAGAGAGAGAGAGAGAGAGAGAGAGAGAGAGAGAGAGAGAGAGAGAGAGAATGGGTGTGGCAAACAATTCCCATAGTGACCCTTCATTTTATTGTTTTCTTGGTTTTCTTTTATGGCCACATACCAGTTACGTCACAAATATGTGCAGTAACGCTTAGACGGTCTGACCTGGTATTCTTCAGACCTTGAAAAGAACTTCACCTTCCGCATCAGCGTCGACACCGTCTGCGGAATCTGCTTGTTTTTGTCAAGCTCTCCGGTCCCAGGCATGTATGACTCGTAGTGTA
>NC_087202.1:52211724-52214224 GCF_015104395.2 Macrobrachium nipponense | reverse complement strand
GAGATTAAGGTTGTCTTGTAACAACTTATGATAAATCTAGAAATAGAATGATTGAGGGGTCTTACGAAACATATTTCATCACCAATAGCCAACCGTAAAGCACGGAGAGAGAGAGAGAGAGAGAGAGAGAGAGAGAGAGAGAGAGAGAGAGAGAGAGAGAGCTATAAAACATTCTTTTATATAATAGCATGTTACTGCTCCTACTAGGTGTGGTTGTTTTCTGACAAGTGATGAATAATGGAAGGAGAGAGAGAGAGAGAGAGAGAGAGAGAGAGAGAGAGAGAGAGAGAGAGAGAGAGAGAGAGAGAGAGAGAGAGCAACTTTAGCCATTTGATATCATACCGAACCTATTAGACTTGGAAAATAATATCTAAGAGTTGGACACAGCCTACCTACCTGTATTTGAGCTCTCATCGCAGCAATCTGTTGAGGCAAGCATCAAATTTGAAATGTTTGGCCATTGTTTTGCCACAAACCATCACATTTAAATTTAAAATGTTTGGCCATTAGTTTGCCACAAACCATCACATTCAAATTTAAAATGTTTGGCCATTAGTTTGCCACAAACCATCACAATTAAATTTAAAATGTTTGGCCATTAGTTTGCCACAAACCATCACATTCAAATTTAAAATGTTTGGCCATCAGTTTGCCACAAACCATCACATTCAAATTTAAAATATTTGGCCATTAGTTTGCCACAAACCATCACATTTAAATTTAAAATATTTGGCCATTTGTTTGCCACAAACCATCACTTAAATTTAAAATGTTTGGCCATTTGTTTGCCACCAAACCAATTCAAAACCATTTCCAAATTTAAATGAAAAATGTTTGGCCATCAGTTGCCCACCAAAACCATCAACATTCAAAATTTAAAAAATATTTTGGCATTAGTTTGCCACAAACCATCACATTTAAATTTAAAATATTTGGCCATTTGTTTGCCACAAACCATCACATTCAAATTCAAAATATTTGGCCATTTGTTTGCCACAAACCATCACATTCAAATTCAAAATGTTTGGCCATTAGTTTGCCATAAACCATCACATTCACCAAAAGGTTAATCTCTTATATTTGTACATTCTCGAACAGCAAGGCAGGTTGTACTGGTTCCCTGCGGCTCGTACTCGAGTTTGCTTTGTGCTTAAATATAAGCCCCTGCGCTAAAGGGCCTCGGTATTAATCAAAGAACATAAAAAACGTAGTTGTCTTACTCGATAAGCATAGATTCCTTCCGTCCAAAGTTCCGGGAATCCAAGTAGTCCGATATCTTGTCAGTCTCATCTTTCGGTGAACTGTGTTGTTGAGGAGGAGCGATCCAGGAAGAAAGAGAGATAAGATACTAGATTTCTGAATGAAAGCATTGTTTTAAAGCAGGATGAAAGGTTATGCTGATTTACGCCAGTCTTAATTTAGTAAAGCATTTGTTCGATGTCTAGGGAGTGAGAGACTGATAAGTGTGTTGTAAAGGAATAGAATGGAATATAGAGTTTAGGACAAAGGCCAAGCACTGAGACCTGTAAGGTTATTCAGCGCTGGAAAGGAAAATGAGAGTACGTAGGTCTGAAAGGTTGTAACAGGAGGAAAACCTCGTATTTGCGATATGAAATAATTGTTTAGAGAAGGTGGAGAGCAAGATGGAAGAAAGATAATGTGAAAGGAGGTACACTAAAAGGAATGGAAGGGGTTGCACTAGGGGCCGAAGGAACGCTGCAAAGAACCTTTAGTAATTAATGTCTACAGCGCACTCCGTGAGGTGCACTGACGGCTCTACCACCCTACCGGGGGATAAGTAAGTGTTGTAAAGGCGAGATACAAATGGCTAATAAGTATGGCACAAATAAAATTGGGGATAGTAAAATGCAAAAGGAAAAAGGGAAAATAAAAACGGGGGGAAACGTGGGTGTTTTGCTGTAATCAACCACATATCTTCTTGGGGTTGAGGCGGTTGTGAGTTGCATTGGTTCGGGTGAGGGTTATGGGTAAGACGGTTGTATATTGTGTCCTCACATTTTCTAGGCCAACGCCCATAATCCCTAATGAGGCCTGGCAGTAACAAAGGTCTCATTACACTTACCAGCGGAACACCAGACACGATAAGGATTCGAATATTAGAAAGGAAAAGAAATGATCAATGTGCTATAATCCGAGCAACCCAGTGCGATCCACCATATGACGTTGTTCCTAGATAGTGAACACACGTGAAGGATAAGAAATATTAGTTTTGTATCTTGCTGGTTCCACCTAAACATTTTACCGTATCAGTGCAAATATCGCTCTACAAAACAGTATCATAAATTGATAATGTACGGTGTACTATATCGTGCGTCTTATTTGTATGCCAATGTCTTACACGCAAATTTTATCTTTTGCGCCGTAAAATTTAGTACCAATGGAGTCAACTATTATAAGGTATAAGAACTTATTCCCGTTGGCCCCTCCTCTCTCTCTCTCTCTCTCTCTCTCTCTCTCTCTCTCTCTCTCTCTCTCTCTG
>NC_087202.1:52191724-52206724 GCF_015104395.2 Macrobrachium nipponense | reverse complement strand
ACTTCAGACGAACCATATTACTTCGAGCTAATCCGTTTGCCAAATGGTTCGTTGGCGATGCTCTTCCATGTGGATTGCAAACACTGGAAAGGGATTACATTCGCCCCCTCCTGGATCCAGCAGACCAGACAACAGTTCAGTGTCTGGAAGAGTATGCAGGTAAGGAATTAACCTCTTTGATTCCAGAACCAAGCATGTGCGAACTTATATCCCAGGCAGCGCTCCCTGCAGGAATTTTTGTTCTTGCACAATTTATGAAGAAAAAATTGCTGGGCCACTGAAGCGACCAACTGATGTGAGAGGTCCTGAATCTCGGATTGTCACCTGCTTCACAAGTGTCTTTGTAAGTGAAGTGGTCACTTTGGTGCTATTTTGACCCAATTCATTCTCGATTTTGGCCTATCCTCCTCTTCATATCTCTCTTCAAAGAGAGAAAGAAGGACAAAGAAAGAGAAAAAGCAAAGGAGAGAGAGAAAGACAGGAAAAGAGGCATTGGACAGGAAGGGAAGGGTGGGACCTCCCTTCCTGCCCAGTGCCCCTTCTCCTCTTCAATCTCTCTTCAACGAAAGGGAAGGGACAAAGAAAGAGAGGGGAGAGAAGAGAGGGAACCTAGAGAGGAAAGAGGCCCTTTTGGACCAGAAAGGAAGGGGGGGGCCCTAACCCCTGCCCAGTGCCTTCGCTACTCTTCAATTATCTCTTCAAAGAGAGAAAGAGGGACAAAGAATGGGAGAGGGAGGAAGAGAAAATAGAGAGGAAAAGAAAGGCTTTTGGGACAGAGATGCCCAAAAGGGCCGCCCCCCAGGGCTTCGGGGGGGGGGGGGGGAGGACGGGCAGAAAGGGAGTGGGGGGGAGGGGAGGGCCTGGACCTGGGACCCTCCCTTCCTGCCCTGTGCCTCTTCTCCTCTTCTTATCTCTCTTCAAAGAGAAACAGAGGGACAAAGAAAGAGAGACGGAGAGAGAAAAAGAGAGGAAAAGAGGCTTTGGACAGAAAGGGAAGGGTGGGACCTCCCTTCCTGCCCAGTGCCTCTTCTCCTCTTCTTATCTCTCTTCAAAGAGAGAAAGAGGGACAAAGAAAGAGAGAGGGAGAGAGAAATAGAGAGGAAAAGAGGCTTTGGACAGAAAGGGAAGGGTGGGACCTCCCTTCCTGCCCAGTGCCTCTTCTCCTCTTCTTATCTCTCTTCAAAGAGAGAAAGAGGGACAAAGAAAGAGAGAGAGGGAGAGAGAAATAGAGAGGAAAAGAGGCTTTGGACAGAAAGGGAAGGGTGGGACCTCCCTTCCTGCCCAGTGCCTCTTCTCCTCTTCTTATCTCTCTTCAAAGAGAGAAAGAGGGACAAAGAAAGAGAGAGGGAGAGAGAAATAGAGAGGAAAAGAGGCTTTGGACAGAAAGGGAAGGGTGGGACCTCCCTTCCTGCCCAGTGCCTCTTCTCCTCTTCTTATCTCTCTTCAAAGAGAAAAAGAGGGACAAAGAAAGAGAGAAGGAGAGAAAAAAGAGAGGAAAAGAGGCTTTGGACAGAAAGGGAAATTTGGGACCTCCCTTCATGCCCAGTGCCTCTTCTCCTCTTCTTATCTCTCTTCAAAGAGAAAAATAGGGACAAAGAAAGAGAGAGGGAGAGAATAAAAGAGAGGAAAAGAGGCTTTGGACAGAAAGGGAAAGGTGGGACCTCCCTTCCTGCCCAGTGCCCCTTCTCCTGGAGAAGGGAGGCCAGCAGTTGGGGGGCTGCTGGCTCCTTCCCTGGCCCTGTCCTAGATAGACACCGCCACCTGACCAGACCCGACCAAACCCGATCCAAGACCAAGAACGGGACGCGGCTGGAGAAGGGACGCTAGCAGTTGGGGGGCTGCTGGCTCCTTCTCTGGCCCTGACCTAGATAGACACCGGCACCTGACCAGACCAGACCAAACCCGATCCAAGACCAAAAACAGGACGCGGCTGGAGAAGGGACGCCAGCAGTTGGGGGGCTGCTGGCTCCTTCCCTGGCCCTGTCCTAGATAGACACCGGGACCTGACCAGACCCGACCAAACCCAATCCAGGACAAAAAACAGGACGTGGCTGGAGAAGGGACGCCAGCAGTTGGGGAGCTGCTGGCTCCTTCCCTGGCCCTGACCTAGATAGACACCGCCACCTGACCAGACCCGCCCAAACCCAACCCTAGACCAGGAACAGGACGCGGCTGGAGAAGGGATGCCAGCAGTTGGGGGGCTGCTGGCTCCTTCCCTGGCCCTGACCTAGATAGACACCGCCACCTGACCAGACCCGCCCAAACCCAACCCAAGACCAGGAACAGGACACGGCTGGAGAAGGGATGCCAGGAGTTGGGGGGCTGCTGGCTCCTTCCCTGGCCCTGTCCTAGATAGACAACGGAACCTGACCAGACCCGACCAAACCCAATCCAGGACAAAAAACAGGACGTGGCTGGAGAAGGGACGCCAGCAGTTGGGGGGCTGCTGGCTCCTTCCCTAGCCCTGACTTAGATATACACTGGCACCTGACCACACCCGACCAAACCCAACCCAAGACCAGGAACAGGACGCGGCTGGAGAAGGGATGCCAGCAGTTGGGGGGCTGCTGGCTCCTTCCCTGGCCCTGACTTAGATATACACTGGCACCTGACCAGACCCGACCAAACCCAACCCAAGACCAGGAACAGGACGCGGCTGGAGAAGGGATGCCAGCAGTTGGGGGGCTGCTAGCTCCTTCCCTGGCCCTTACCTAGATAGACAACGGAACCTGACCAGACCCGACCAAACCCAACCCAAGACCAGGAACAGGACGCGGCTGGAGAAGGGATGCCAGCAGTTGGGGGGCTGCTGGCTCCTTCCCTGGCCCTTACCTAGATAGACAACGGAACCTGACCAGACCCGACCAAACCCAATCCAAGACCAAGAACAGGACGCGGCTGGAGAAGGGATGCCAGCAGTTGGGGGGCTGCTGGCTCCTTCCCTGGCCCTGACATAGATAGACAGCGGCACCTGACCAGATTCGACCAAACCCGATCCAAGACCAAAAAAGACGCAGCTGGAGAAGGGACGCCAGCAGTTGGGGGGCTGCTGGCTCCTTCCCTGGCCCTGACATAGATAGACAGCGGCACCTGACCAGATTCGACCAAAACCAATCCAAGACCAAAAACAGACGCGGCTGGAGAAGGGACGCCAGCAGTCGGGGGGCTGCTGGCTCCTTCCTTGGCCCTGACATAGATAGACAGCCCCACCTGACCAGACACGTCCAAACCCAATCCAAGACCAAGAACAGGATGCAGCTGGAGAAGGGACGCCAGCAGTTGGGGGCTTCTGGCTCCTTCCCTGGCCCTGATATAGATAGACATCGGCACCTGACCAGACCCGACCAAACCCAATCCAAGACCACCAAGAACAAGACGCAGCTGGAAAAGGGTCGCCAGCAGTTGGGGGGCTGCTGGCTCCTTCCCTGGCCCTGATATAGATAGACAAAGGCACCTGACCAGACCAGACCAAACACGATCCAAGACCAAGAACAGGACACAGCTGGAGAAGGGACGCCAGCAGTTGGGGGGCTGCTGGCTCCTTCCCTGGCCCTGTCCTAGATAGACACCGGTACCTGACCAGACCCGACCAAACCCGATCCAAGACCAAGAACAGGATGCAGCTGGAGAAGGGATGCCAGCAGTTGGGGGGCTGCTGGCTCCTTCCCTGGCTCTGTCCTAGATAGACACCGGTACCTGACCAGACCCGACCAAACCCGATCCAAGACCAAGAACAGGATGCAGCTGGAGAAGGGATGCCAGCAGTTGGGGGGCTGCTGGCTCCTTCCCTGGCCCTGTCCTAGATAGACACCGGTACCTGACCAGACCCGACCAAACCCGATCCAAGACCAAGAACAGGATGCAGCTGGAGAAGGGATGCCAGCAGTTGGGGGGCTGCTGGCTCCTTCCCTGGCCCTGACCAAGATAGACATCGGCACCTGAACAGACCCGACCAAACACAATCCAAGACCAAGAACAGGACGCGGTTGAAGAACAGGTGCCAGCAGTTGGGGGGATGCTGGGTCCTTCCCAGGCCCTGACCTAGATAGGCACCGGCACCTGACCGGACCGGACCCAATCCAGTCCAAGACCAAGAACAGGACGTGGCTGGAGAATAGCCACCAGCAGTTGGGGGCTGCTAGCTCCTTCCCTGGCCCTGACCTAGATAGACACCGGCACCTGACCGGACCGGACCGGACCCAACCCAATCCATAACTAAGAACAGGATGTGGCTGCAGAATGGCCATCAGCAGTTGGGGGGCTGCTGGCTCCTTCCCTGGCCCGGACCTAGATAGACACCATCACCTGACCGGACCCGACCCAATCCAATCCAAGAACAAGAACACGACGCGGCTGGAGAACAGCCGCCAGCAGTTGGCTGCTGGCTCATTCCGTGGCCCGGACCTAGATAGACACCGGCACCCAACCCAATCCAAGACCAACAAAAGGCTGGAGAACGGCCGCCAGCAGTTGGGGGGCTACTGGCTCTTTCCCTGGCCTGGACCTAAATAGACATTGGCTCCTGACTGGACTGGACCCGACCCAACCCAATCCAAGACCAAGAACAGAACGCGGCTGAAGAACGGCTGCCAGCAGTTGGGGGGCTGCTGGCTCCTTCCCTGGCCCTGTCCTAGAGAGACACTGGCACCTGACCAGACCTGACCAAACCAAATCCAAGACCAAAAACAGGACATGGCTGGAGAAGGGACGCCAGCAGTTGGGGGGCTGCTGGCTCCTTCCCTAGCCCTGTCCTAGATAGACACTGGCACCTGACCAGACCCGACCAAACCCAATCCAAGACCAAAAACAGGACGCGGCTGGAGAAGGGATGCCAGCAGTTGGGGGGCTGCTGGCTCTTTCCCTAGCCCTGTCCTAGAGAGACACTGGCACCTGACCAGACCTGACCAAACCAAATCCAAGACCAAAAACAGGACGCGGCTGGAGAAGGGCGTCAGCAGTTGGGGGGCTGCTGGCTCCTTCCCTGGCCCGGACCTAGATAGACACCGGCACCTGACCGGGACCCAACTCAATCCAAGACCATGCAGAGGATGCGGCTGGAGAACGGTCGCCAGCAGTTGGGGGCCTGCTGGCTCCTTCCCTGGCTCGGACCTAGATAGACACTGGCACCTGACCGGGACCCAACCCAATCCAAGACCATGAAGAGGACGCGGCTGGAGAACGGTCGCCAGCAGTTGGGGGGCTGCTGGCTCCTTCCCTGGCCCAGACCTAGATAGACACTGGCACCTGACCGGGACCCAACCCAATCCAAGACCATGAAGAGGTCGCGGCTGGAGAACGGCCGCCAGCAGTTGGGGGGATGCTGGCTCCTTCCCTGGCTCGGACGTAGATAGACACTGGCACCTGACTGGGACCCAACTCAATCCAAGACCATGAAGAGGACACGGCTGGAGAACGGCCGCCAGCAGTTGGGGGGCTGCTGGCTCCTTCCCTGGCTCGGACCTAGATAGACAGTGGCACCTGACCGGGACCCAACTCAATCCAAGACCATGAAGAAGACGTGGCTGGAGAACGGCTGCCAGCAGTTGGGGGGCTGCTGGCTCCTTCCCTGGCCCAGACCTAGATAGACACTGGCACCTGACCGGGACCCAACCCAATCCAAGACCAAGAAGAGGACGCAGTTGGAGAACGGCTGCCAGCAGTTAGGGGGCTGCTGGCTCCTTCCCTGGCCCAGATCTAGATAGACTCCGGTACCTGACCGGACCACACCCAACCAAATGCAAGACCAAGAAGATGATGCGGCTAGAGAACGGCCGCCAGCAGTTGGGGGCTGCTGGCTCCTTCCCTGGCCCGGACCTAGATAGACACCGGCACCTGACCGGAGCCAACCCAACCCAATCCAAGACCAAGAACAGGACACGGCTGGAGAACGGCCGCCAGCAGTTGGGGGCTGGTGGCTCCTTCCCTGGCCCGGACCTAGATAGACACCGGCACCTGACCGGACCCAACCCAACCCAATCCAAGACCAAGAACAGGATGCGGCTGGAGAACAGCTGCCAGCAGTTGGGGAGCTGCTGGCTCCTTCCCAGGCTCTGACTTAGATAGGCACCGGCACCTGACCGGACCCGACCCAATCCAGTCCAAGACCAAGAACAGGACGCGGCTGGAGAATGGCTGCCAGCAGTTGGGGGGCTGGTGGCTCCTTCCCTGGCCCGGACCTAGATAGACACCGGTACCTGACTGGACCGGACCCGACCCAACCCAATCCATAACTAAGAACAGGACGTGGCTGGAGAACGGCCACCAGCAGTTGGGGGGCTGCTGGCTCCTTCCCTGGTGCGGAGCTAGATAGACACTGGCACCTGACTGGCCCCGACCCAATCCAATCCAAGACCAAGAATAGGACGTGGCTGCAGAACAGCCACCAGCAGTTTAGGGCTGCTGGCTCATTACCTAGCCCAGACCTAGATAGACACCGTCACCTGACTGGACCCGACCCAATCCAATCCAAGACCAAGAATAGGACGTGGCTGGAGAACGGCCGCCAGCAGTTGGCTGCTGGCTCATTCCCTGGCCTGGACCTAGATAGACACCGGCACCCAACCCAATCCAAGACCAAGAAACGGCTGGAGAACGGCCGCCAGCAGTTTGGGGGCTGCTGGCTCCTTCCCTGGCCTGGACCTAAATAGACATTGGCACCTGACTGGACCCGACCCAACCCAATCCAAGACCAAGAACAGGACGCGGCTGAAGAACGGCTGCCAGCAGTTGGGGGGCAGCTGGCTCCTTCCCTGGCAAGGACCTTGATAGACACCTGCACCTGACCGGACCCGACCTAACCCAATCCAAGACCAAGAATAGCTTTTATCAGTATATTATCGCCATAGCGTTTTAAATTTCCTTGTGGGTTGGTATCAATTTTTTTTCCAGGTGGAGTGATCCTGGTTATTGCCTAGATCGTCAACAGGGTTTTCCTTACTCATGTTGGCAGAGGTCGTCAATTGTGTCTGGGGTTCGCCATAGGATCCAGGGGTAGAGGAAACATCATCAAATTTAGTTTTTTGTTTTTGCGTGGGGGAGGGGGGGCCAATATTTTAGAGGAAGAAAATTTTCAGACTGCCTTTCACCTTAAAAGAAACCTCATTTGCCTTCCAAGAAATTAATTTCACTACCAATGACACCAGTGAGAGCTGACTCCCGAATGTCCACTCCATACCCTACCCCAAAGGGATGGTAGTATCACCATGATTAGAGTGGCTCAAGTATAAGTCAACCTGCTTGATAGGACTGAGAGCATATCAGGAATACAATCATCCCTACTTTAATCATGCGAGGGCCAATTTTGGTGCCGAGATAGTTCCGCATGCCAATAAAAAGATACTGACATTCTTATGGTCCAAACACTCGGGTATTTGGTTAGACAACCACAGCTCCCACAATTGGTTTCGAAAATAATTCCAATCCCAGCAATGCTATTCCTTCCCAGAAATCATGACATTGAAAGGAGGATAAGAGGTTGGATAGCAAGGTGGGAGAGAGTTGGTACAATTTGAAGGAGGTTGAAGTAATAATAAGAAAAAGAAAAAGTATGAGAGAAATTTGGTGTCGAACTGAGGAAAAATCGTCTTTGTATATCTGGTTAATGACTATCGTTTGCGTTAAGAATCCTTGTTTTCATACGAGGTAACGTGCCACACACAGCCATGCATGATCTGTATAACGCCCGTGGTCTTGACAGTCGTGTGTTTGCAGCCTTTGTGGAGGTTTATTCAGTAATTACAATTATCTACACTTACTTTACGTCGGTGGAGGCCACAGCAAGGCATGTTTAGCGATGCATCGGCACAAGATATGATGATAGCAACATTCAAGAGAGCCAGGAGCGGCAAGGTTGGAGTTAATTACCAGGGCTGGATGTCGAGTCACGGCCCAGGGGAACCAGTAAGTGTGAACGGCAAGCTGAATGCCAGGGAATATGTATTACTTCTACAAGATGTGATGCTGCCAACAGTAAGAGACATGACAAACCCTGACAACGAACCCATCATCTTTGTCCAGGACAATAGCCCCATACATACAGACCAAGCCTGAAATTCAGGTAATGGACTGGCCTGCCAAAGGCTGTGATATCAACCCCATAGAAAATCTATGGGGGATAATGAAACAAGAAATAAAAATGGGACCAGAACGGACATGCAATGCTATTGACCGATCTGGGAGCTTTCGTAATTAGAATCGATATGAAACCCCGTCTACCATGTTGGCCAATTCGAGCGTTTGACAGCACGTAGCCTTTTGTTATGAATAATTATCACATCGAACCGTGATCCATTTATATATCAATTCAAGCTACAAATGTCCTTTAATATCTAAATTCACTTTACCTCCCAAATGATATATTTTCATATATGTACCGAAGGGGAATTTTTTAATTGATAATAATTTCGTCCCCCCATGGGATCGAACCACCGTCCAAGTGGACGGGGACGAAATCAGGACAGTCAGGTGATTTGTAAGGTCAGAATCGATATGAACTTATAGCGTCTCTGTTTGCTGCTTGGATAGCGTCACTGACTGTCCTGATTTCGTCCCCACGTCACTTGACGGTGGTTCGATCCCATGGGGGGAGAAATATTATCAATTAAAAAATACCCTTCGGTACAGATGGAAAATATATCATTTGGGAGTAAAGTGAATAATATTAAACAGGACATTTGAGCTTGAATTGATATATACATGGATCACGGTTCGATGTGATATTATTCATAAAAAAAGGCTACGTGCCTGTCAAACGCTCGACTTGGCCAACAGGTAGACGGGGTTTCATATCGATTCTAATTACGAAAGCTCCCAGATCGAGGGTGATTTGTAAAGGTCAGAAATCGATATGAAACTTGATAGCGTCTCTGTTGGCTGATTGGATAGCGTCACTGACGTCCTGATTCGTCCCGTCCACTTGGACGGTGGTTCGATCCCATGGGTGGGGGGACGAAATTATTATCAATTAAAAAATTCCCCTTCGGTACATATATGAAAATATATCATTTGGGAGGTAAAGTGAATTTAGATATTAAAGGACATTTGTAGCTGAATTGATATATAAATGGTCACGGTTCGATGTGATAATTATTCATACAACAAAAGGTACATGCTGTCAAACGCTCGAATTGGCCAACATGGTAGACGGGGGTGGGGTTTCATATTGATTCTAATTACGAAAGCTCCCAGATCGAGGGTGATTTGTAAGGTCAGAATCGATATGAACTTATAGCGTCTCTGTTGGCTGATTGGATAGCGTCACTGACTGTCCTGATTTCGTCCCCGTCCACTTGGACGGTGGTTCGATCCCATGGGGGGACGAAATTATTATCAATTAAAAAATTCCCCTCCGGTACATATATGAAAATATATCATTTGGGAGGTAAAGTGAATTTAGATATTAAAGGACATTTGTAGCTTGAATTGATATATAAATGGATCACGGTTCGATGTGATAATTATTCATAACTAAAGGCTACGTGCTGTCAAACGCTCGAATTGGCCAACATGGTAGACGGGGTTTCATATCGATTCTAATTACGAAAGCTCCCAGATCGAGGTGATTTGTAAGGTCAGAATCGATATGAACTTATAGCGTCTCTGTTGGCTGATTGGATAGCGTCACTGACTGTCCTGATTTCGTCCCCGTCCACTTGGACGGTGGTTCGATCCCATGGGGGGACGAAATTATTATCAATTAAAAAATTCCCCTTCGGTACATATATGAAAAATATATCATTTGGGCAGGTAAAGTGAATTTAGATATTAAAGGACATTTGTAGCTTGAATTGATTATATCTATATATATATAATATATATATATATATATATATATATGACTGGTAGGGAAATTTTAATGAATTCCTTTCAAAATTAAATGCAATAGTGCCCAGCATCAAATTTAAAGTTGAATGGGAAACAGACAACAAAATTCCTTTTCTTGATGTTTTAATAATCATAGACAAGACAGAATACAAATTTACCATATACAGAAAACCAACGTTCTCACTTTCGTACATTCATTACTTTAGCTATCACGACATTACTATCAAGATAGGTGTAGCCAGCAACCTGTTCTTAAGAGCCTTACAAATTTGTAACCTCAGATTTCCTGGAAAAGGAATTTGAACAAATTCGTAAGCAACTTTCGTCTTTAAAGTATCCTGACCATATAATTGAGAAAGCAATTCACACAGCAAACGTAATTTTCTACCAACCCCCTTGAGACAAGACCAGAGATACACCCAACAATAAAATAAAAATTCCACACCTGGACAGGATTAAGACCGTGACTCAGACCCTCGGAAAACCTAACCCTTTTGCATTTACTTACCCAAACACCTTAGCCAAATCCCTGATTAACGTCCAACAAAAGACATCCCCCAAGGACACAGGGGTTTACGAAATCCCATGCCAGGACTGTGTGACCAATCTTATATTGGATTTACAGGAAAATCACTTCCCCAGAGATTAATACAACACAAACGGTCAATTAGGTATGGACAACAGAACTCAGTTATTTTTAACCAAATAAATGAAGATAACCATAGAATAAACTGGAATTTATCACGTATAATTTATAGCAGCAACTGCTGGTACAAGAGTCAAATGATGGAATCGGCCTTAATAAAAGAGAGGCAGGTAATGAACATCTCAAAAGGAGCATGAGATTCAGATGTGATCGACAAGATTTTCATTCAACCAACGCTTAAGAAGATTAAAGGAAGATTATCAGTGGGGGTGACCTAAATTGGCTTACCTGTGGATGGATCTCTTGGTATAAATACCACTTTTTCTGTAAACTTTTCTCATTCATCTACCTGAAGAGGGAGACAGCAGTCTCTGAAATATAGTATTTTTCTCTCTATATTTAGGTGTTTTTATAGTCTCATTTTATTATTATTATTATTATTATTATTATTATTATTATTATTATTATTATTATTATTTTATTGAAAATAATGGCAGAATTCACAGAATTGATTTTATACAATATTCTTTCAATTCTCCTTATGATTTGTCTCTCTGGCACGCTGGTATTATAAAGCAGCTGTCCAATATTCATCGTGCTGTAGGTCGTCAACGGAATTACGGGCTGATGTTATCAAAGGCAAACTGGTTATCAGGGACAGGCTGGGGTCGTCAACAGCTATACAGGTGCGTTTCGTAGGTCGGGAACAGGCCGTAGTCGTCAGGGGTCTATCCGGTATTCCTTGTTTTTTCTTCTTTTCTGGTTTTTAAAGGCGTCTACATGTTTCGGCCACCTCGTTTGGCCATCTTCGGGACGGGATCGCTGATTGCAATGGTCTGTGTCAGGAATCAGGAATCAGGAATGGGGGGGATAGGATAGGATTTGAGGGATCGATTGCAAACCGAATTAACCCCGGAGGGGTCCCTCGGAAGGAAGATTAGGTTTTTTTGAAGGAATTGAGAGGGGCTAAAGGAAGGTATGCGGGGAAGGATAAGAGAGTCGGACAGTCCAACTTGTCTTCAGTTATTTATGTAGTGATTGTTGTGTCATTGTGTTGTGGTTCGAGTTCTGTAGCGTCATAATTGTTTATTGTTTATATTGTATTACTGTGTTTCGCTCTTTGCTGCTGCCTGGTGGAATTTTCTTTCATGTTTTTATGAATCTCGGCTCCAATTGGATCGTTCTCCCTCCCTCCCTCCCTACAAGGGAGAGTGGGAGGGGGAACTCAGACCACGTTCTGTACATAGTTTTTTTTAAAGTGCATTGTGTTAGTAATTGTTAGTGTTATCGGGCTCTCTTCCCGATGATCAAGATTTTAATTAAAGCTAATGTTTATTATTTGTTAGTTAGTGCAGTGAGAGTCTACTCTACTTGTGCAATTATCTTAATCCTAATCACTTATCCTATCACAAGTGCTTTACTTTGCTTGTGTAATGCATTTGCGTTTCTTATTCATTAAATAATTACTTTAGATCTATGTTAGTAAGGTAGTGTGTGTGTGTGTGTGTGTTAGTACTATCTTCTAAGGTTATTGCAGGCGTCTAGGGATGTTTCATTCATTCCCACATACATTCAGAGGCTCCATCCATTCATTCCCATCCATCAAAAAATATATCATGCACGCGCGTTATTTTACAATTTGTGTCAGATGTATTCACGCTATTTATTGCATTCGGGTGGTTTGAAGAAATGGGTACCTCACTTTTCATTGGGCAATACCTGTGACGTCACGAGCGATATTATCAGGGGGCCCGTTGCTGGTTGGCTGTCCTCTTCGTGGGCGGAGCCTCATCCTTATTGGTGATGGTGGAGGCCCCATCGAAGGGCGTGCTACCAGGTCGTCCTCAGGGCGAGAGCTTGAGCTTCGATCACCCTCAGGGTTACTAGGGACGTCCTCAGGATGAGAGCTAACGCTTCTATCATCCTCAGGATCCCTCTGGTGCGAATGCAATAAATAGCGTGAATACATCTGACAAAGACCATTGCACTCAACGATCCCGTCCCGAAGATGGCCAAACGAGGTGGCCGAAACATATAGACGCCTTTAAAAACCAGAAAAGAAGAAAAAACAAGGAATACCGGATAGACCCCTGACGACTACGGCCTGTTCCCGACCTACGAAACGTACCTGTATACCTGCTGACGACCCCAGCTTGTCCCTGATAACCAGTTAGCCTTTGATAACACCAGTCCGAAATTCCGTTGACGACCTACAGCACGATGAATATTGGACAGCTCTTTATAATACCAGCATGCCAGAAAGACAAATCATAAGGATAATTGAAAGAATCACCTTTCTCACCAGACGCCAGGTAGGCCTCCAGGCCTGTCAGTCGTCCTGCTTCAGGAACAGTCTCCATTCTTGGCGATCATCATAGAGCCTCATCTCATCAACTTCCCGCAAACTAGAGCCTCTCCTCTCTACTCCTCTCTCTATGTTTTGTAGCCATCTCATTTTTGGTCTTCCTACCGGTCTCCTTCCTTCCGGTGTCCATTCCAAAAACCTTATAGGATATCGCTCCTCCTCCATTCTTTTGGTGTGTCCAAACCATCTAAGCTGTCCTCTCTCCACAAAATCTAGTATCCCCTCCACTCCCAGTTCTCTTCTAATGTCTTCATTTCGTAGCCTATCTAGTCTTGTTACACCTTTTATGAGTCTTAGGGCTTTCATTTCAGCTGCTTGAAGTTGGCTTCTAGTTCTTGATGTTAATGTCCATGATTCATGGCCATAAGTCAATATTGGTCTTAAAATAGAGAGGTATATTATGGTTTTCACTTTGCGAGGTATATTTCTGTCTTTCATTAGTGGGTAGAGCAGATACAGATTGTTACTGAATTTCTGTATTCGGGTAGTTATTTCCAGTTTTGAATCGTTTTGGTCACTAAACTCTACTCCTAAGTATTTAAGTATTGAAAGAATATTGTATAAAATCAATTCTGTGAATTCTGCCATTATTGTTAATAAAACTTGTTTGAAAGAACGTCTGTTACCAGCATATTATTATATTATATATTATATATATATATATATATATATATATATATAGTATATATATATATATAATATATATATATATATATATATATATATATATATATATATATATATATATATATACTATATATATATTTATATATATATATATATATATATATATATATATATATATATATATACACACACACACACACACACACACCACACACACACACACAAATAATACTAAACTGTTTGCAGAAAAACTACGAATCATCCAGCGTAGCACAAGCTAACGTCACACTCACTTGATTGTCTCTGGCTTGCAGTTACAGTCAGTTGTCGGGTCGGAGCCCCGAACCAAAACCTGCCCAAATGATGCCATTGAGCTTAGGATTGTTCACAACTAATTTACGAGCAGTTGATTTGAAATGCGCACGACTACATAGCCACGCCGGCACTGGTCCGCGATTCTGCTGGTAAAGCAGACGATTTTGAAAATACTTAATAATGTATATCGTAGTCTGTTACGAATAATAATAGAGTTAATTAATCCTACGAATTTATATCGAAGAGAAAATAACCATCCGCAGCCTCCGAGAAATGGTGCACACAAAACGTTTTACGAGGCAGGCAGTAACATCCGCTATTTCGTCACAATTCGTGACAGTTCGCTGAATCGCTAGAAATCTCTCGCATAATTTTGCGGTTAAGGTGCAGGAGAGCCGTGCTGGTAATATCACTGCAGCTGATAGTTGTTGCTAACAGACTGTATTTATGGTGTTTTGAAGTAACATTCCCAAATAATTGGTTTATCGTCTATTCCTCTTCATGCATGTACAAGTTTTATAATTATAGTTACTTTATAGTTTTGGCAAATTTTATGAAGTTATAGAAAATGGGTAAATGTAAAATTACATGTATATATATTTCAATATAAACTTAGTGGCATAACGTACGACAGGATATTGTGGAAGGATATTTAGTGATGGTTCAGGATAATGAGTTGCCTGAAATTTTGTAGAAAGGAAGAGCCCATAAGGGTCCATGGGTGGTCGTGATTTTTATGGTGATTGCAGTCAAGTATAATTCCAAATAAACTTACATTACTTTATAAGCATGCATGTGCTGTGCCAGGATAAAGGTATGAGATACTTTACAGGGGGGAGTTTATAAATGTTAATATAAAATGTACTCTAAATATCCAGAAAAACTGAATATATGAGTTATGGTCGAACGGTCTCGTATTTCACTTTATAAAGTGACCATCTAGTTGCTTTAACAGCTGTCATTCTATTTCCGGAACAAACACGCAAAAATAAATAATATAACATTACTAGACAATGGAATAGAATAGAATACAGAATTTAGGCTTAAGGCCAAGCGTTGGGACCTATGAGGTCATTCAGAGCTGAAAGGGAAATTGATGATAAGAAGGTTTTACAGGTGTAACGAGGAAAATCTTGCAGTTGCGCTAGGAAACAATTTTTAAAGAGGGTGGAAATTAAGAGAATATGAAGGGAGGTACGGCAAAAGAAATAACGCCTACAGTGCA